>NW_026074101.1:0-1703 GCF_014885135.2 Alexandromys fortis
TTACTTGTGTGTACATGTAGAGACCAGAGGTCTACCTCTAGCATATTCCTCAGGACATCAGCAACATTAATTTGAAAATGGGGTCTGTCATTGATCTGAATTCTACCCAACAAACTAGACCAGCTAGTCTGTGAGTCTCAGTGGTCTACCTGTCTGTCACACCTTTCCAAAACACTGAGATTGCAAGCACGTCACCATTCCTCGCACTGTAGCATGAGTCCTGGAAATAAAGCTCTGGTCCTTGGCCTGGAGGGATGGCTCAGCCGTTAAAGGCTAGGCTCACAACCAAAAATATAAGCTCTGGTTCTTATGCCTTCCAGCAGTTTCTCAAGTAAGCCATCTCCCTGGGCCTAGGTGGAACACTGTAGCCTACCCCAGCCTATGCAACTTGACCAACAAATTTGTGTTTACTTGAAATTGGACCTGGGGTTGTGCTAGGAGAGCTTCAAATTTGATAGAGAAGGCCAAGGGTAAATGGAAGAGAGGCAAAGAGAAGAGAGCTAGGTAAAGTTGTACAACAAGGAGCAATGTCAACACTAGGAGTTGATACCCCTACACCAACAAGGCAACTTATCACCTTCAACACCATTCTCTGCCTAACACTATTACTAGAATCATTTTTCCAAAATACCAACACTAAACCCCTTGTCTTTCACATAAATTTTTGGATGTGTAAGTATGTATTGTGTGCCTGGATGTGTATGCATGTATATATGCTCATGTGAGGATGTACACATGTGTGCTCTTACCAGGGAAAGGCTGACATTGACTCCAGGTATTTTCCTAGATTGCTAAGTCTCTCGATTGCACCTGAAGCTCTCTGATTCCACCAATCTAGCGAGCCTAAGGACCTAATCTCAGATTCTGAGAATTCACATGAAGAAAGGCGCCATAGCACACCTTGGCAATTGTAGGGCTAGTATGGTGAGATGGGAAGAATCATACTTTCACAGAGTCTAGGGCCAGCTATCCTGGCATACACACTAGTGAAAAGCAAGAAAGTCTATCCCAAACAAGGTGAAAAACATGGACTGACACTTGGGATTATTCTCTGACCTGGACACCCACATAACATTGGTGGTTGCATATGTGCACTCACACACAACACATAGATGCAAATACACCCAAGATGCATGTTAGAAAAATAATCTTTACACCTCAATTCATTCTGAGAGTCAATTATTTGAGTCAATATAATATCACAATATTAAAAGCAAATTCTATAATACAAAAATTAAATAAGCTAATAAATGTTTAAAACCCATCTTATCTTAGTTATTAACTACATATCATTATAATTCATGGACTTAAAATTATGTGTTTCTATTTTAAATACATGCTGGGAATGGAATGATATGCCACTATGCATCTCTGCTATTCTCAATGCTGTCTTCAGTAACAGCTGATGGGCCTTTTGAAATTGATGAGGCTGGAAACTCCTACATGATGAAAAATACTACAAAGGCACATTAGACTGGTGTTATAGGCATAATCCATGCTTAAGAAAGTAACAAATATAATGTTAACAGTTCATATTAAACATCAAGTAAATGACATCTACTGTTGCTGCATTGTGCATTACACAAAAACTCAAGGTAAAATTCTCCTAAGATTTGGAAGCATTTATCTGATTGAAAAAGAATTTATGAATGGCCAGGCCGTGGTGGCGCTCGCCTTTAATCCCAGCACTCGGGAGGCAGAGG
>NW_026074102.1:0-1650 GCF_014885135.2 Alexandromys fortis
TAAAGCTAGCCATAAAGTACCCATATAGCCCGTATTTGGATACTTTCTTATGTCAGACTCATGTCCGAGCATGACTACCAAAGTCTAGCAATGAAAAGCCCCTTTGGTTCACCTAATTAACACGGCCAATCAAAACACACCACCACATCCTAGCCCATGCTCACATAGACACCCGCCCTTCTCTTCTTAAAATGATACCTGCAAGGGCACCTGCTGTTTCTTCACCGCTTAATAAAGAATCTTTCTGTGATAGCAGGTGTTTCTGTGTTGTCTGTGCTGATCAGTGGTCCAAGAGGCCTCCCCTCCCCATGGTACAAGGTTTCTTCACAATTGATAAAAAAAAAGTCAAAGAAATGAATCCTAACAATATTTTGCTATACTTTTAGATCAGTGCCTAGCCCAATCATCTTTAGAGAGGCTCCCTCAGGCAGCTGGTGGGGGCAGATACAGAGATCCACAGTCAAACATTAGGGGGAGCTTGGGGCAGGAAAGACTGTAGGAGCCAGAGGAGCCAAGGACCCCAGAACACAGACCACACAATCAGCTAAGTAGGACTCATAGGGGCTCACAGAGACTGAAGTAGCAGTCTCAGAGCCTCCATGGGTCGGTGCTAGGTCCTCTAATTACATGCTGGGGTTATTTAGTTGGGGTGTTTGCACAACTCCTAACAATGGGAGTGCGGTGTATCTGACTCTTTTGACTGCTCTTGGGTCCCTTTCCTGCCTACTGGGTTGACTTGTCAGCCTTAATGAGGGTTGTGCCTAGTCTTACTGCATCTTGTTATGCTGTGTGCACTTGATACCCTTGAGAGGCCTGTTCTTTTCTCAGAGGAACAGAGGATCTGGAGCAGAGGGTAGGTAGGCAGGAGGGACAGGACTGGGAGGAGTGGAGGCTGTGATTAGAATGCATTGTATAAGAATAAATAAAAAGAAAAAATATTATTGGGGAGGAGAGAGCAGGAGGGTAGAAAGGATGTGGGGATTGGGAAGAGGGAGAAGAGAGAGAACTGGGAATTGCCTGGGCTTTCGAACCCTCAAGCCCCCCAGCGACATATCTCTTCCAACAAGGCCTCACCCTCCTTAATCCTTTCCAAACAGTTCCACCAACTGGGAAGCAATTATTCAAATAGATGAGTCTAGAGGAGCCATCTTCAAACCTCCACATTTATCTTATTTACTTGGGTTCTGCTTCACACTCAGGTCACAAGGCTTGCATGGCAACTGCTTTTACACAATGAGCTGTAAGGGGAGGCTTCTGTCAAGACCACGGATCAGCTCTGTTCTGCCAAACATTCCCAAATAACCACACTAAGACATAATATTATATTATTATAAGTGCTTGCCTAATAGCTTAGACTTATTTTTGACTAGCTCTTATAACTTAAATTAATCCATTCCTATTAATCTATGTGCTGCCCCCAGGGTTCGTTACCTCCTGTACGTACTTTCCATTCTGCTTGCTCTGCATCTCATGGCGTCTCTTGAGGCCCCCTCCTGCTTCTTCTTCCCAGCATTCTCTTAGTCTGGTTCTACTGCCTAACCTTATCCTGCCAGTCAGCTTCTTTATTAAACCAATCACAGTGACATATATTCACACAGTGTAAAGGAATATAGCACAATGAGCTATCTTTACTGGCCCACAATATCAACT
>NW_026074103.1:0-1643 GCF_014885135.2 Alexandromys fortis
GGAAGAAGAGAGAGAGAGAGAGAGAGAGAGAGAGAGAGAGAGAGAGAGAGAGAGAGAGGAGAGAGAGCAAAAGGGGCAGGGGAAGTAATTCTAAGCATGTCCTCCCAAATCATTCCTGCCTCTGCCACTTTTAAAAAGCAACTGAATGCAGGTGAGCTGACTCTGAGTGAATGAGGGCGACTGTCCCCAAGCCTGGTGACCTGAATTTAATCCCAGGGACCCACGAGGCAGAAGAAGGGAGCAGATGCTCAAATGTCCTCTTACCCTCACACATTCGCCATGGTATGCATGTGTAAGTTCACCCAGCTCCCACCCAGTCACCCATACACACACACATACACACATGCACACATACACACACACATATACACACACACAGACTCACACATACACACTCACACACTGCATACACACATACATACACACATGCGCACATACACACACACATACACACACCCACACACACAGAGTTTTAGACAGCAATGTTAAGGACCTATAGTTTCCTGCAACAGAATGCGTCTTTTTTTACATTTTCAGGACTCTGATAAATGCCTATGCCTGGTCAGTTAGACCATCTTTATTGCTTTATGAAGCTCCATCACAGTCATTCAACCCCAGGCCAGACCATGACAGCTACTGGTTCTGATTTTGGCATCTGTAGACTACGTTGGGCTTTTCCTTCCATCATTCTGTGCTGTGCTTCTTTGCTTCAGAGCAGCATTGCTGAGGCCACCTTGGTTAAGAAGTGCACCAGGCCTTGTCTTCCCCTCACTGGCCCACAGTTGCCCATGGATACAGATGACAGATGTGCTGACCCATTCGTCTGGGGTTCAGTCCTTGGCTTGTTCCAAATTTTTGCTGTACTTTTTCAAAATTTACTACATTTTAGTTCTTTCTCTCTTGGGAGTGTGCACAGGGGAGGCACACATGGCACATTATGTGTGTGGAGGTCACATGACATTTTCAGGACTTGCTGAATTCCCTTCACCGTCTAAGCCCTGGAACTGAACTCAGGTCATCAGGTTGAGCAGCAAGTGTCTTTGCTTGCTGAGCCACAGCCCTTGCCCTCTTTGTATTTTTGAGACAATCTACATGACCCAGAAAAGCCATAAGCCCCAGATCCTTCACTAACCATGCCTTGCTTCAGAAAAAGGATTAATCTCAATGAAATTCAATTCAGCCAGTTCTCTTTTCCCTCAATGGTTCATACTGGGTTTTCTAGTTTTAAAAAACTGCCTAACTGAAGGCCACAAGGGTTTATTTTTTCTTAGAGTCTTATTTCAGCTTTTATACTTAGGACTAGATCTGTTTGGAAGTAAATGTATTTATTTGGTTTTATGTGTGTATATCTGTGTGTGCGTGTACATATGTTCCACATTGTTCATGTAATAGTCAGAGAACAACTTTTGGAGGAGTCCACTCTCCCCTTCCACCTTGTTTTAATCAGGGTCTCTTGTTTTTGTCCATGCTCTAAATACTCTATGTTAGCTGACAGGGCAGTTTCTGGATGATTCCTTGTCTCTGCCTCCCACCTCACTGCAGGAATTCTGGATTACAGAAGCATGCATGCATCAGCTCTCTCCCTTCTTCCCCTCCCCTCCCAACCCCTCCCCTCCCTTCTCTTCTCCTCTCCTCTCATCTCC
>NW_026074104.1:0-1702 GCF_014885135.2 Alexandromys fortis
TTTCCCCCCCCCCCCCCCCCCCCCCCCCCAGCACCTGGCACAAGGCCTAGAAGACAGGAGGTCCCTAGGAAATGCTTGTTGACATGACTGGAAGCTAGGTGTCCTGAATCCCAGGCTCCACTTTCCTCACTTCCTATGCCACCAAATCAGGAACCTATGCCTTCAAAGGTAAGACTGGGTTGGTAGGAGAAGACCTGGGAGTGGGCCGGGTTTGCAGAATTGCTTCATACGAACCAGAACCGCAGGTGGCGGCGACTCAGGGAGTCCTGGCTTCAGATGTAGGGTTGAGGTGGATCCCTCCTGTGTTGATTCAATCCTCCCTTCCCCCTCTCTCACTTTTCTTCCTCTGTCGGCCCTAAGCCCTGCTCCTGGGGGGAAGACACCATTGGCCCTTGCTTGTCTTCTGCAGCTCACACCCAAAAACATCGCTATTCTGAGAACCTAGTTGTACAGAAAAGTTCCTGATTGCTGTTCCCCCTCCCTGGGGCTTCCAGAGAGTTCCATCCTCTGTCAGCTGTCTCTCTCATGTTTGTTCGACTACAACGGCTAGTCAGTCCCCTGTGGGCGTCACTTCTTCTCTTGGGTCTGAATTTGGCTGTCTCTCCTGGCCTGGTCCTTGGGGGACTACCAGCAAAGGCAGCTTCCATCTCTTTTCCCTTCCCTGGAAATCCTCACTTGTCTCCCTCAGGCTGAGCAGGAGTGGAGAGTGGGGTGGTAGGATGTTCTCCCTAAACTGTCTCTTTCTGGGAGCTGGGTGGAGCCTACATGTGTCTCACTCTAAATACAGCCTCTCCCTTCCCTCAGTCACAGGCAGGGTGGGGAGGGCTCCTCCCAGGAACGACCCTTGGCTGTGGAGCAGAGTGTAGATGCTCTGGGTGTTAGGTTTGTCGGCATCTGGAAGTGGGAGGTGGGTGCATATGGACCAGAGGGACTAAGTATGAGGTGGGTCTCTTAATGCCTGATACCAGCAACTCCAGAACTGATGCCTTGAGGAAAGCATGTCTAGCTCAGGGTTTCTCCATCCTCATCTCTATCCCTGACTGCGGGTGGCTCTGTGGCCTGCCTTAGGCACCCCCTGAGCTTCCTAGGAAGTTAAAAATCTGCAATTGGCTTTGACACACACCTTTCTCTGTGTGTTGCTTGGTGGTGGTGGTGGTGTGTGTGTGTATTGTGTATATGTGGGGGGAGAGAAAGAGACATTTGGCTTTCTTTAGCCTGAAGAAGCAGCTCAGTCTTAGGAAAGCTACTTAGTGTCTGGTCCCCTCTTATTGACATGTTAAAGGGTCCCAGTGACTCCTATGTCTTCCCTCTGGGATAAGCCCCGAAGACTTTCTCGGCAAGCAGTTCCCTGTCATAAGAATGGCCAGGTCAGATAAGGATCCCCTTCCTTTTGGAGCCTGGCTCTGCTGAAGCTTGGTCTGGAAGGAAGGGGCCACAGAGGCTTCTTCCTTGCACCTTCCTCTCCATCTATTTCCAGCCTCTTCTCACTTTCAGTCCCCACCCAGGCTTAGAAAGGAGGACCCCCCACTCACATAGGCCGTGTGTGTGTGCGTGCGTGAGTGTGTGTGCGTGCGTGAGTGTGTGTGTGTGTGTGTGCGTGCGTGAGTGTGTGTGTGTGTGCGTGCGTGAGTGTGTGTGCGCGTGCGTGTGTGTGCGTGTGTGTGTGCGTGCGTGAGTGTGTGTGTGTGCGTGTGTGTGCGTG
>NW_026074105.1:0-1708 GCF_014885135.2 Alexandromys fortis
TGACTCTTGTAAGGCCCCTACTCAGCTGTCTTTTGGAGAAAATGTCCTGTTCTTATCTTTTTGACATAGCCTTGAATGGCTGAGCCATCTCTCCTACACAGATGCCATGCTCTTAATAAACAAACTATCTCAGTAGATTTAGTGAATTATTAAGGGCTCTGACCTCAGAGCCATTTCCCCATAATTGCCAAACTACCAGAGATCTTCCCACTTCAGGTTCCAGGAACAAATATTGCCTTGGAAAGCTCCGGCGCTGATTCTCTTGGGTTTTCTGGTGCTGTGTCCAAATGGTTTCCCTTGTCTATTTGTAAATGGCTGTGAAAGGAAAGACCATTTTCTGACTGGTGGTTAGGAAAAATAATATTCCTTTTTGCTTCTAGTTTAAGGTCTTATTTCTGTAACTGGATTAGAAGCTCTTATAAGACAGAGACTCCAGCATCTCCTGTGTCCATCTTAGCAATTTATAGTTTCTCAGGCCATCTTGTTCAAGGAGGCTGCTGAGCCATCTAAGGCAAGACGCAGCTATGTTATGCCATCTTTGTAAAGGACTTGTTCAATCACACTTCAGCTATGGCTACAGGTAGTTGCTTGAGAGGATTTAGGAGGTAGCTATTACCTTCCCTGGATCCATCACTCCAGTTTCTATGGCCTGAAAATGTGTCTTCTGAAGTTGCTTGCCCACCTCTTGCACACACACACACACACACACACACACACACGAGGAGAAAAGTGGGAAGAGGAGGCTGATAAACTTAAGAAACTGAAATGCTGAAACTTTCACAGACAGCGAAAGACTATTCCTCTGTTCCTTCCCCTCTTCCTTACGCAGCCCTCCTGTAAAGCTGCTCCCTTGCCGTGGCATGTCTACTAAGAAAGGCCCGAGTATCCAGGTGTCACCTCTGCAGCAGAAAAGTTAGCAACCATCTTTCCTCTGTTTCACAAGAGCTAACAATTAGAAAAATATTAGTCTGCAGGCAACCACGCTTCTTTGAATTTACAGCCAAGTTTGGGCCAGTCTCAACTCCAGTCAGACTCTTCTCCTTGCAGAGGCTAAGTAATATCTTCTAGCTATGCTGACCTCTGCATCTGTGGAACACACACAAACACATTAACTAAGACAATTCGGCCTGTTACCTTGGGTTCAGCTTGTTATCTCCTATGCAAATCATACTTTCCTTCATCCACAGGGGTTACGGTATTGGAACACGGCTGGTGGAAGATTTTTTGGCCCGATCCTGTGTGAGAAGATGCCACAGTTATTCGGAAATCATAGACATAATTGCCCAGGTAAATCCATTTCTGGTTCTGCCAAAATGTCTTGAGAACATGTCAAGCATAAGGGCCCACAGCTGTAGTCCCTAGAATACAACCGTTTGGGAGGTAGAGGCAAGAGGACTGTGAATTCCAGATCTGTCTGGACTAAATAGTAAGTTCCAGGCCAGCCTGAGGTAAGTTTGTGAGATTCTGTCTCAATAACAAAACAGCTTGACTTCTTTCTGAGCTTGGAGATTTTTGCTGCTGACAAGACAGGTTACATGTACATGTACTGTTAGGTGCTGAGAGAGGATTATAATTGAAAAGCTTCTTCTTTTCTTCTTCTTCTTCTTCTTCTTCTTCTTCTTCTTCTTCTTCTTCTTCTTCTTCTTCTTCTTCTTCTTCTTCTTCTTCTTCTTCTTCTCCTCCTCCTCCTCCTCCTCCTCCTCCTCCT
>NW_026074106.1:0-1665 GCF_014885135.2 Alexandromys fortis
TTAGGTCTTTTATGGGATAACCTGTCTGCTAGGTTCATCTCAGTCGGCAGTTGAGCAAAGTAATTTTTTGAGGAGGGCGAGGTCTATCATACCATATTGGAATAGAAGAAATCCACAGGGTCTCATCCTCTGTGAAAACAAAAGAAGACCCTCTCCAAAGCATCATATCCTTAGACCCAAATTCTGAAGTCATACCCTCATGATATCCATTCTGGTTCCACTTGGCAGCCCATATAATGAAATGTCTCTCTGTACTTAGCTCCTTTACAGTCAAAATTTTTAAAGAAAACACAATGTACATAATCCAGACTCTCTGTAAATTTTCCATTGTTACGTGGCTTATTATTCTTTATTTCTTTTTTTATACCCCTCCCCCTCTTTATTTCTTTTAATCTATAGCTATCTGTACTCTGTCTCTTTAAAGACTTTTCCCTCTTTTTATGGGCATTAACTTTAGTCTCTCTATTTTTTTTTTCTCTACGTATACTCATCCAACATTGTGATTCATTTAGTGGTCTTTTATGTCTGAAATCTGTTTTATTGTGAATCTGTCTTTTTTTTTTTTTTACTATCCAGGAGCACTTTGTTTTGCGCCTTTAAATCACTAAGCGCTTAACAATCTAAGCTGTGACAATTCCTAGGTCAAAAACAGGTACTGCCTGCTGGCCCCGCCCAGTCCAACATGGTGGAGCCGCTCGTGCCTCTGATCCTTGCACATTGCACCACTAGCATGGCGGAGCTGCTTGTGCCTCTGAGCCACAGCACAGTTCTAGGCACACAGCAGTCCACATTGCCATCAAGCAAGCCAAAGTATTTTACTCCAAATGCTCCATTCAAAAGCTCTGTCTCCTGCAGGAGCCAGACAGAGATTGCAATGGCAGCACAGAAAGCCGGCATTTTAAAACAGCCAGTTTTTTCCTGTTGCTGAGTCAGGACAATTTATTTGCAGCACATAACCCACAAACAGCAAAAAGCTTAAATTCTCTCTTAAATTCTCTCTCTCTCTCCTTTTTAATCCCTCTCAGGTTTTACGTGGAGTTCATTAGCACGTTGGGTGCCACTCTGTTGTAATAGGAGTGGCGGGCTACATTCCTGGCGCCTGGCTGCCCGCACGGCGAGCTTTATCTGAAATAATTACACGGAAACTGTATTCTTTTAAACACTGCCTGGCCCATTAGTTCCAGCCTCTTATTGTCTAGCTCTTACATATTGATCTAACCCATTTTTAATAATCTGTGTAGCCCACGAGGTGGCTTACCAGGGAAGATCTTAACCTGCGTCTGTCTGGAGTGGGAGAATCATGGTGACTCTCTGATTCAGCTTCTTTCTCCCAGCATTCTGTTCTGTTTTCTCCGCCTACCTAAGGGTTGGCCTATCAAATGGGCTTAGGCAGTTTCTTTATTAATAAGAAATCACTCCCACATCAGCTAGGGATTGAACCCAGGGTTTTGTGTGTGAGTTGCTCTGACTCTGAATTGTGTCTCAAATCTTTGCTTATTTTCTCTTTGGGAGACAGGGCTTTACTAAGTTTCGTGGCCTCATCATGAACTGACCCAAAAGTCCAGGCAGGCCTTGAACTAGCAAATTTTCCTTAGCCTCTCAAGTAGCTGAGATTACAGGCCTGCCCTACCACAATTGGCTCAGACAACCTTTTGGCAAAAAAAA
>NW_026074107.1:0-1717 GCF_014885135.2 Alexandromys fortis
ATGTGGTTATATTTAATTTGCTTTCTGCTGTTCAGTTTGCTTTCCAAAGCACTAAGTCATACATTTATGTTTTATGTAAATACTGAGTGTTAATAGCAATAATGTTTGTAATCTCACTCTAATCTTCACAGTAATATTTCTATTTTACATTTGAGAAAATGATAGAAGGTTCACCAAAATCATTAGCTAGAAGGTCTGTTTATTCCAAAGAATATGCATTATCTATGAATGTATTTCCTGTTAATTGGGAAGCAGTATAGTGTATTGGTTAAGATTATAGACAGAAGGAGAATGCCTAGAATCCAGCCCTCATTGTTTGCATTTTTGTTGTTGATTTTAGGGCAAGTTTATTTCTCATCTATATTAAAAGTACAAATGTGTGTGTTTATGTGTGTGTGTGCATACGGAGAAGAAATACAGATATCTCATATCTTACACACTTATTATTTGACATCTTCGAAGTGGATCACTTCCTTTCCAGTTCTCCTCTTCCCCCATTAAAAAGTAGCTGAGATTTCTCATTTTTCTTTTTCTCTCTTTTTTTCTTTGAGGGGGTTATCTTGTAGCCTAAGCTAGTCTTAAACTGCTCCGTAGTAAAAAATGACCTTGATCTCCTGCTCTCCCTGCTGCTCCCTCTTAAATCCTAGGATGATAGGTGTGCGCCACTGCTCCTGTCTTCTCACCCTTCAAAACAACAACAACAACAAAAATCCCATAACAGCATGGTGCCGAATAACAAGAGTTGTTCAATGCTTAGATAGTTTAAAATACACATATAAATTAATCCCCAAAACTATGGTAGCCAAAAAGGGGTCTCACAGAATTAAATAACATTAATTGAATGAAGTCCCAGCATTTTTAGGTATAGATTTCCAATAAGTAGTTTAACATGCAGTGTAGCCAAACTTACTTGAACAGAGTAAAGCATCCTTAAGATTTACGTAATTTAAACATAACTTGGGAAATTCTGTATTAGTATTTTTCTGTGAACATTATAGACAGTTGTTATGCAGGATGATTTATAGGGACCAGGAGAAGACCTGTAACAGAAAAAAAAGACCTAGTAATTCTTACAGTAATTTAGGCTCAAAGTGATGAGGCTTTTTCTGACAATAGAAAAGGGAAGGTCAGAATGGAGTCAGGAAATATTTTGATGGAAGGTTCAAGACTAATTAATTAGTAACTTTATGGAAGGAAGAAAGGAAAGAAGAATAAAAATAACCACTAATAATAATAAGTCTGAGAGAATTTTAGGTATTATTAATTCAGATGGGTAGTTAGGAAGTACCATTATTAGACTGACAATTGGAGAGATTTGTTTTAAGCATGTTAATTAGAAATTAGTGGTGGATATGGAAGCCAACTACAGAAAAAGTTAGAAGAGAGCCTAGGTCTAGAAAAGTAGCTGAAGCTGTAACAACATATACCTGCAGTGTTCATATAGAGAGAAAAGAGTTGTTTGTTACCTTTAAAATAACCCAGAGAAGATAAACGAACAAGGAAAGTCTGCATAGTTTTGTCAAAAATCGAGATGGACCATGAAATGATGAAATAACAGCTGGCTAGTGATGAAGAAGGAGCGGTGTTTAACATTGGCCTGGTTGCTCTCCATGAGCATCAAGTGTTAAAAGCTTCCTGCGAAAAGGTGTTTATTTTTTCCTTTTTCCTCTCTCTCTCTCTCTCTCTCTCTCTCTCTCTCTCTCTCTCTCTCTCTCTC
>NW_026074108.1:0-1713 GCF_014885135.2 Alexandromys fortis
TTTTTTTTTTCTCCGTAGCTTTTTGGTTCCTGTCCTGAAACTAGCTCTTGTGACCAGGCTGGCCTCGAACTCACAGAGATCCGCCTGCCTCTGCCTCCCGAGTGCTGGGATTAAAGGCGTGCGCCACCACCGCCCTGCTCTCAGGTCCCTTTACTTGCAAAATATTGATGCTGAGATCGTCCTGTAAGTGCCTCAAGTGAGGTCTGTGCTTAGCAATTTACCAAGGGCCTTAATTGACCTTCTGGCCTTTAATGCCTAGCCTGCCCTGCTAGGTGTTCTGGCCTGCTTGAAGTGTGGAGGGCAGAGAAGGGAATCTTCTCTGTGTAGTTGCCAAGTATTTGTGGGTGGAAGGCTCTTTCCCCAATAGCCCGAATACCAGGAGGCAAAGTTGGAAGGAAGGCTGTCAGCCAACTTCACCTCCAGCTCACAGGGCAGCACTGACATCATCTCTATCCTGGTTGGCTCTACACTAGACCAGGTGGGTCTGCTGAGCGGGGAGGGGGCTGAGGGAAGGGTGGTGCCGCTGGAGTTGCATCCTGGGGGCTACAGAGGTCTTCTGTCTTCAGAAACACATTTCTGTTAAACTTTTAAAGATGGGAATTACAGTTTGTTATTATTATCGGGGTGTTACTGGCACCCATTTTATCGGGGTGCTGCTGGAATTCAGTGGTGCGTTGCTGGAAAAGCTGGATAATCTCATGTCCTGAGACAGTGCCTCACACAGAATGAACCATCCTGGATCCCTAAAGTCTTTCTTTTTTAGAGGTATTTTGTGCACAATTTTAATAGAATTCTGAATAGTCAGGATATAATTACATCGGGGGGGGGGGTGTGTGTGAAGATTTGTACTTCATTCTAAACTTTGCCTCCAAAGCGTCCTATTTGCATGGAAGCAGCTCCCCTCAGTGGCTCGTGTGACACCCACCACTGCAACTGCAGCATAGCTTCTGCCTGCATCTAAGTCATTATATGTGTGCACTAAATGCAAATATATTTAGTCAAATTTTAAAATGCCAAAGAAAGATACGCTACATCATAGTCAACTAAGTAACGACTTCATTCTCTTAATCTAAAATGATGCGCTGTAACTAGCCATACTTCAGAGCTTCAGAAGCAAAGCACACAGGCTCCAGTGACCCTAACCTGGCAAGCAGGTGGCATCTCCTTGGGGTGAGGTGCTCACCAGGCAGGCACTGTCCATCCTGGAATCTGCCCTCATGTTCTTTCTGCTGATGAGCAGTGCTAGGGTCTCCCCTGGAGATGCCTTCTCTTCCTCGGGCCATTTATGGCTCAGCCTCAGTTAGCCTGAGAGCTGAGTTGCCATGCCAGGCAGAGAAAGGAAAGTCAACAGGTATGATGAATGCTAAACAGTCTAATCCTTAAAATAAACCAAGCCAAACCCAAATGACTCCCCAGTCTCGCTGAGGCAGCCATGAGTTGTGACCTCTGAAAAGACATTTCCTGTAGCCTCTGTAGTGAGCAAACAGAAAAGCCAAGGAAGCCAACCTGGGCTCTGCCTGGTTAGAATAGGCAAGGCTTGCTCTTGCAGACCACCTGGGTTTTATTCCTAGCACCCATACGGTGGTTCACAACCATCCATAACTCTAGATCTAGAGGACTCTGACTTCCTCTCCTGTTTCTGTGGGCACAAGGCATGCAGGTGGTATACAGATGTATATCCAGACAAATGCTCATATACATAAAATAAAATTT
>NW_026074109.1:0-1643 GCF_014885135.2 Alexandromys fortis
ACTCGGGAGGCAGAGGCAGGCGGATCTCTGTGAGTTCGAGACCAGCCTGGTCTACAAGAGCTAGTTCCAGGACAGGCTCCAAAACCATAGATAAATCCTGTCTCGAAAAACCAAAAAAAAAAAAAAAAAACTCCAAGAAGACAAGGCTCTCTCGACCTCGGTTTATTGGCTTATACGTTCAAGGCATAGTGGAGAGGAGCGAGTTTACTTTGGATTAGTCATTACAACTGGGCATTGTTATTTGTTTGTATGTCTCTATGGCCATGTACGACTTGTCCTGTGATTGGACACTTCTGTCAGGCAACTCTTCTAAACCCTCAGAGTATAAATTGTCTGATGCTCTGAATAAAGTTGGCTATTGCATGAGACTTTAGTCTGCTTCATTGATGGGCTCCATTCTCCCAGGTCCCACCGCCTCTAGAGCCATGAACACCCATTTCCCAGCCCATGGAACACGCTCATCAGTTTCCTGGGTGTGTAGAGACACCTGGCCTAGAGGCTTCATATAACTAGAACCAACAATCTGCTCTTTTCATGTCAGCCCCCTTTCACTTAAACGTAATGTTTTCAAGGTCCATCTTTTGTGCAGCGCACCTCAGTGCTTCTTGTTGGGGTTCTGTCTTCTTCTAAAGCATATTGGCAATCACACTGTTGTGGCTGAGATTTTGTTACCAGCAAAACCTAAAGTATATAACGAATGTTAGTTTTAAATGTTTTGTGCTTCACATTCTAAAGAGGAAATTAAAGCCATTTTTAGGTCTTGAATTGGAGAAGTTTGTACATCAGCAAATCTTCCATCTCACTTTATCCCCAAGTCACCTCATCAGGTTTCTTGTTGGAAGTTTCTCCTGCTGAGGAAAGGCCAACTAATCTCTTAGAGAAATTAAGAAAGGACCTGTTCCTGATGCAGAAGTGTTGAGTCGGGCAGAGGGAAAGGGTAGGATTTGGGGCCTCTATTAGTCACTCTTCTGTTGCTGGGATAAAACATTGTGACCAAGGCAATTTACAGGAAGAAGGATTCATTTGGCCTACAATCCCCAAGGGCTGAGTCCATCATGATGGGCAGCAGAGCATCAAACCATAGTCATGGCAGCAGAACCAGAAAGCTGAGAGCTCACATCCTCAACCACAAGGACAGAGAGTGTGGATTAGAGGGGGTGTGAAGCTTTTAATCTCAGCCCCCATGATGAACTTCCTCCAGTAAGGCTGAACCACCTAAGCCCCCCCCAGGCAGTGCCTCCCGCTGGGAATCAAATGTTCAAATGACTGAGCCTATGTGGGACAGGTTCATTCAAACCACTACAGGAGCGTAGATCAATTCCTCGGTGTTTAGAGAACTAAGTCAAGAAAGAAAGAAAGAAAGAAAGAAAGGAAAGAAAGAAAGAAAGAAAGAAAGAAAGAAAGAAAGAAAGAAAGAAAGAAGTTTGATATGGTGGTTAAAATTCAAAAGGGGGATACGTTAAATAAATGGAAAAACATCTCTGTGTTCATGAATTATAAGACTTTAAATTGCTAAGACATTTTTTCTATCCAAAATGATTGACAGATTCAATCTAATTCTAACAAAGCCCATAGAATTGTGTGTTTGGGTATATTTATATATCTATATCTACTTTGGTCAAACCATAAGTTTTCTGCACCAA
>NW_026074110.1:0-1702 GCF_014885135.2 Alexandromys fortis
TGTGTTCTCAAGCATCTCCAAAGCCCATATCATGTGTCAATCAAATAAATCCATGGTGATAAATATTCATCCTATCTGTTCTGTTCTTCTGGAGAACCCTATTAAATGAAATATTTATAGAAATTTGCCAAATTTGTGGTGTAGAAGGGTATTCTTTCTATGTGTTACTTTCATTGGTTGACTAAAGAAACTGCCTTGGCCTTTTTATAGGGCAGAAAATTAGGTGGCTGGAGTAGACAGAACAAAATTCTGGGAAAAAGAAGGTAGGCAGAGAGCCACCCCCATGAAGCTGCCAGGTCAGACATACTGAATCTTTCCAGGTAACCCACAGCTTGTGGTGACATACAAATTATTAGAAATGGATTAAATCAAGATGTGAGAGTTAGCCAATAAGAAGCTAGATATAATGGGCCAGGCAGCACTTTAATTAATACAGATCTCCATGTGATTATTTCGGGCATAAACTAGCCGGGTGGTGGGGACGACAAGCAGCCCACCAGCCTGCGGGAGAATTGTCTGTATTCTGTCAATCATGTTTTAAATAAACACTGAACGGCCAGGCAGGAGATATAGGCAGGAAAATTAGACAAAAAGTAGAAATGATGCAATGAGAACAGGAGAATTCTGGGAAGGAGGAAGTTGATTCCTCCCATTCCTGCCCAGATCACTGAAGCAGCAGGATGTGATCTGCCCCACTGAAAAAGGTACTGAGCCACATGGCAAACAGAATAATGGGTTAATCAAGATGTGAGAGTTAGCCAGTGAGAGGTTAGAGCTAATGGGCCAATCAGCTTATAATTTATGGAGATCTATGTGTGATTTTCTTTGGGCTAAACAGTTGTGAGGTACAGGAAGGGACAAAAACCCCAACAACAAGAAGGCCCCCGTTCGTGTTACAGAATGGGTATAAGCCAGTCGGGTGGTGGGAAGCAGCCTGCAGCTCATTATACAACAAATTGAGGTTTTTATTTCTCTTTTAAAATGAAATAAAGAAAAATACAATAAAAATTAAACCTTGAAAAGTTTTTTTTAGTTTATTTACATGCAATTTTCAAGATGTCATTGATTTTTTTTATTGCTGAATAATATTCCACTGTGCAAATGTACCACATTTTCTTTATCTATTCTTTGGCTAAGGGTGTCAAGGTTTTTTCCAGGTTCTGGTTATAACTAGTAAAGCTGCTTGAACATAGTTGAACAAATGTCCTTCTAGTATGATTGAGAATCCTTTGGATGTACACCCAAGTGTGATATTGCTAGGTCCTAAGGTATGTTGATTCCCAATTTCTGAGAAACTGTGATAGTGATTGACAAAGTGGTTGTAAAAGTTTTCATTTCCACCAGCAATTGAGGAGTGTTTTTCTTATTCCATATCCTCTCCAGCACAAGTTATCACTGATGTTTTTGATTTTAGCCATTCTGACTGGTGAAAGATGGTATCTCAGGGTTGGTTTGATTTGAATTTTCCTGATGGCTAAGAATGCTGAATATTTCCTAAAGTATCTTTCAATCATTTGAGATTCTTCTGTTGAAAATTCTCTCTTCCGATATGTACCCCATTTTAATTGGATAATTTGGTATTTTGATGTCTAATTTCTTTTCTTTTCTTTTCTTTTTTTTTTTTTTTGGTTTTTCGAGACAGGGTTTCTCTGTGGCTTTGGAGCCTGTCCTGGAACTAGCTCTGTAGACCAGGCTGGTCTCG
>NW_026074111.1:0-1700 GCF_014885135.2 Alexandromys fortis
CAAAGTTTGAACAGCACACTGTCAGAGCTAAACAGATACTAGACACTGTGAAAAACATATTGGACTCAGTAAACGTGGCAGCAGCAGAGAAGAGGTAGGCATCCCCATTATTATGGCCCAAATGTTACTTTCATTGTGTCAGATCTTTAGGGCTGAGGTTTGAAATGGTACGAAAAATACTTTGGCACTAAGCCCAGTTTTGTGACTTTACTGGTGCCTGCTTGTGTATTTTTAAATTAATATTTGAAGATGATTTATTAATTTTGTGACCTTCCCCGGGTGACTGTGTATGAATTGTGGCTTTAAAATGTTGAGTAACGTCATGGGAGAGGAGGACCGATCTTCAAGCAGAATTGTAAGAAGATTTCCAAACCAGGTGATGCTGTTTACAGTCAATTCACAGCCCTTCTCCTGTAACCTTGAATAGTATGCGGAGGTACTGAAGCAGACAGCTTTCCCAGATGTGGCACACACCAGCTCTGGTGAGGCTGAGGTGGGAAGAGCTTGGGTTAAGGCCATCTTAAAATATGAAACTTGACACATTTGGGAACAAATTGCAAAATGTTGTTAGGTGTGACAAATATGTTATCAGGCCTCATGTCTTAGCAAGCTTAACCCAGTTCAGGGAAGCATAGAAAGATCAAAGATTAAGTCAAGATGGGGTGAAATTGAAGAATGTTTTTGAGATAGTCTAGTCTAAAACCCATTGGCACTCCACATGCCTCAGCCTCCCAAACACAGGGATTAGAAGCTTCACCTGTTAAACCTTGATAAAACTGAGGGTTGCTTGGTTGTTTATAAGTCCTCTGTCGCTGGCACTTAAAATTGAAGTTTTGAAATTACATATTTTCACTAAGAACACCGCTCTGCCTGTCCTTGACTGTGCAGCTTATAAATGATGGCAGCTGAGGCTGTGCCCTGCGTCTGTCTCAGCCCCGGCAGCGTCTCTCCGCACAGCTTGCATGCTGAGCGTGTTGCGGCTGAGGCCCGTTCCAGCTTGACTCCTCCCTGATGCACGCCAGATAACAAATATAGTCTAATTGGCTGACTTCCATCTTTTAAAAAATAGGACGTTGAACTAAACGTGGCAAAAGATGTGATTTGAGAACAATGTCCTGGAAATTAATGCTGCTGGTTTTCTTAAACAGCTCCCAGGTCCTACTTTTCCTGTCACCCGAGGTCCACAGACCTTCACAGGGAGTCCCATAGTGGATATTTGGAGCTTTGTGGGCCGTGCCATCTCTTGTGTGCCTGCTTAGTCATAGACAACAGGAGGAGCTTGTGGCTTCCCACTGTACTGTCTGCTTCACTTGTTTATTAACTGAATCGCTGTCGTGGAGACTTAGAATCCTTACTGTTTTTGTGGGATGCAGGTAACTCAAGAGAGTCAAGGTCATTTATATTAAGCCATCGACATTGAAGGACTTGCTAGGTGAAATGCAATTGTAGTCCTTTGAGACTTTGAACACAAGATTTCTTTTTTCTTGTGTCATGTTAAATAATGGTTCCAGATATAAATGAATGACCTTGCTTAATTAATTGCTTTAGACTTTAACTGGCCCACATATTGATCACTCTTCCTAATAAAATAGGGTTTATTCAATAGAAGAGAGGGAAGACCAAATTGATAGACTGGACTTCATCCGAAACCAGATGAACCTCCTAACACTAGAGGTTAAGAAGAAAATCAAGGAGGTCAC
>NW_026074112.1:0-1694 GCF_014885135.2 Alexandromys fortis
GAGAGAGAGAGAGAGAGAGAGAGAGAGAGAGAGAGAGAGAGAGAGAGAGAGAGAGAGAGAGAGTGGGTGGGCCTAGCCCAGAAACCTCAAACCCTACCCCAAGTGACATACTTCCTCTTAACTAAGTCATACTTTCTGACCCTTCTAATCCTTTTAAAGAGTTCCACTCCCTGGTGACTGAGCATTCAAATATATAAGCCTATAAGGCCATTTTTATTTAATACACCACACATCATAATGTAGGATTTAGAAGCCTGGGGGTGACGGTGGGGTATGATTTCAATATATCTAGGCCACTGTGGTAGTTTGAATGTAATTGGCCTCCATAATCTCATAGGGAGTGGCACTATTAGGAGGTGTGGCTTTGTTGGAGTGGGTATGGTCTTGTTGGAGGAAGTGTGTCACCAGGGGGGTGGGCTTTAAGGTTTCCTGTGCTCAGGATACCACCCCAGTACCTCAGTCGACTCTCTAGCCAGCACCATGTCTGCTTGCATGCTTCCATGCTCCCCGCCATGATGATAATGGACTGAACCTCTTGAAGTATAAGTGAGCCACCACAATTAAATGTCTTCTTTATAAGAGTTGCCATGGTCATGGTGTCTCTTCACACAATAGAAAAAAAAACCTCTAAGATAGCTACCTCTTGGTTTTCAACTTCAAAAAGATGGTCGTGTTAGCTAGACTTCACTGAGCCTGCATCTGTTTAGCTCAGGGTAAGGTGACTACTTCTAGAAACGCCTATCTTCGATACAGCTGGGAACAAAGGTAACTAGTTTCAGAGTCTCGGTATTGGTGCATTCAAAAAATGTATTGCTCAAAAGTCACAGGGAAGGATGGTTAATGCCGTGGGAGAGGTGTCTTTGCTCACTTTGATTCCTAAAAGGACTGGATGTATTAGAATCCCGGCCTATATTCTAAGTTAGGGATTTCTGTCATTTCATGTCCTCTAAGAAGCTTATTACTCTACATCAACCAGTTGGTGTTTGTTGAGTGGTCGGTTCATCAGTGTTCTACTTACTATAGCCACAAGAGAGCTTCGTAATATAGCTAGAACTCAATGACAGTTACACTTGAAACTAGGATGATTGAACTCTAAAATTTGTAGAGAAATCAGGCAGCCACATTTGATGGATTCAGATGAAAGCATACCGTATGAAGCAAGAGATGGAGTACTTGGGTTCAAACCCTAATTTCCTGGCTAGGGATGTGGACAAGACATGTACTGTGGATGCTTAATGGATATAGGTGGGTATAGTCCTTGGGTCAGTGGATCATTTCTGTGCAGAGCAACTTCAGTGGTTGGATAGGTCATTCACAAGCCTACTGAAGTTCACACATTCCTCTTAAATATATTCATCCAATGTTGCTCTTTTGGATCTCAGTCTTCTGTCACAAACTATCTTACTCTGCCTCCCCCAAAAGATAGACATATTCATAATATGGATATTGTAGAAGACATATTGCTTAAAATGTAGCAACATGCTAAAAAGGACATAGGATGTCTCTTCTGATTCCCCGGACACTGCAAAGTCCCTTTGAGCTTTGACTTCTTGTCCTTTAAAATGAAAACACGTGCCGGGTGGTAGTGGCGCACGCCTTTAATCCCAGCCCTCGGGAGGCAGAGGCAGGCAGATCTCTGTGAGTTCGAGACCAGCCTGGTCTACAAGAGCTAGTTCCAGGACAGGCTCCAAAAC
>NW_026074113.1:0-1620 GCF_014885135.2 Alexandromys fortis
TCTTGTATTCTGTTGGTAGTCTTGTCTCTGTAGTTCCTGTTCGTTTATCCAGATTTTCCATCTCCAACCTTCCCTCGCTTTGTGTTTTCTTCATTACTTCCATTTCATTCTTCAGGTCTTGAACTGCTTTTCTTACCTGTTTGATTGCTTTTTCTTGTTTCTCTTGGTTTTCTTGGGTATCTTTGAGCAATTTATTCATTTGCTCTACCTTTTTGTTTGTAATCTCTAATTGTTTATGGCAGTTTTTCACCTCCTGCTTAAGGTCTTCTATTATTTTCATATAATTCACTTTCTATTCAATTTCTTCTAATTCTTCTGGAGTAGGGTGTACAATTCTTATTTCGTGATCCCTGGATTCTGTTGATGTCATGTTTCCTTTCATGTTGTTTGAGGAAGTCTTGCATTGGCGCCTTCCCATCTCCTCCTTCAAATGGAGCCAGGAGAGGCCTGGTGTCTTGGTCCAGTCTTTGCTGTGACTGAGTCTCTGGGAGTATCTCTTCAGTGTA
The DNA here is from genome assembly GCF_014885135.2 of Alexandromys fortis. NCBI lineage: Eukaryota > Metazoa > Chordata > Mammalia > Rodentia > Cricetidae > Alexandromys > Alexandromys fortis. The sequence continues at coordinate 507 of NW_026074113.1, forward strand.
GAAGCAGCACCCGTTCCGTTGAGATGGAAGTCCTCAGCACCCAAACATGGACGACTGGTAGTCCAATGACCCGTGGACATAAAGGAGGAACATGGGGGGCAGGGCAGGGACGAGTAGAACACAGGACACCCTGCCTCACAAGTTGAAGGTGCACGTGCTCCCTTTCAGGGGTCCTTGAGGCATGCACTCACTGCTCTGTGTTGGAAGCCTCATTGTAGGAGCAGAAAACTGTTCCTGAGCAAAGGACCTTGCAGAGAATGCAGGCTTGGAGGGGGGGTGTCATGTATAAGAAAGACAGCCCTGCAGAAGGAGCTGGGGGAGGGGGTTTGTGCTCTCTTCCGGGACTATCGCCCCTGGATAGCACACACTCACCCATCCAAAGGGGACTCCTCAGCATCTAAACAGGGCTGCCTGGTACCCCAATGATCCAGGGACAGAACGAAGGACGGGGCAGGCAGTGCAGGATCCAGGAGAGCACAGGATCCCCTGGAGCCCAGGCTGACGGTGCCGGGCTCTCTTACAGAGGACCTTGAGGCTCACTGCTCTGGGCGGGTAGCCTTAGTGTGAGAGCTTAAAACTGATGTTGAGGACTTGTCCTAGCATACAGCAGGGCAGGGTTGGGGGTAGGGTGCTGGGGTGCTGGGTCATGGTAAGAAAGACAGCCCTGCAGAAGGAGCTGGGGGAGGGGGTTTGTGCTCTCTTCCAGGACTATGGCCCCTGAATAGCACACACTCCCCCGTCCAGATGGAACTCTTCAGCACCTAAACAGGGCCGCCTGGTAGCTCAGTGATGCAGGGACAGAAGGAAGGATGGGGCAGGCAGTACAGGATCCAGGAGAGCACAGGAGCCCCTGGAGCCCAGGCTGAGGGTGCCCAGGCTCTCTTACTGGGGGCCTTGAGGCTCACTGCTCTGAGTGGGTAGCCTAGAGTAGGAGCTTGAAGTAGGAGCTTAAAACTGTTGTTGAGCACTGGTACTAGCATACAGCAGGGCAGGGAAGTCATTGTAAAAAACCACTAAAGGGTTTTCTCTGACCTTGTTTAATTGTGGCAAATGATTCCATTCTCTGTCCTGGGTCTTGTACCCTGTCCCAAGCCCTTAAGGCTGCTGTAGTGCA
>NW_026074114.1:0-1701 GCF_014885135.2 Alexandromys fortis
ATCTTTTCTAACATCTGAACTGGAATGTCCAGTGGGAACTTGGAGCCTTTAATTGGTGCCAAAGACTTTATTTTTCCAAGTAATAACATGTCAACAAAATGGCAAAAAATATGTTAATCATAATGACAAGTTAGAAAATATCAAGTTGGGGCTGGAGAGATGGCTCAGTAGTTAGCAGCGCCGACTACTCTTCTAGAGGACCTGGGTTCAATTCCCAGCACCCAGATGGCAGCTCACAACTGTCTATAACTCCAGTTCCGGGGGATCTGACACCCTCATACCGATGCACATAAAATAAAATTAAATAAATTAGGTTTAAAAAAAGAAAGAAAATGCCAAGTTAAAAGCTAGCTAACTTCATTACCCATTTTCTCCAATAGACAGGTCATCTGAACAAAAATTAAACAGAGAAACATCTGAATTAAATGACGTCATAAATCAAACGGACCACAATGTAATAAAGCCTACAATCAATGAATTAGTAGTAGCTATACAAACTCATAGAGATTAAAAACCACATTACTGAATGATGGCTGGGTCTAAGAAATAACCAATAGGAAAACTTATGAGAATTCCTAAAATCAAATGAAAATTAAAACAAACACAACAAAATATCTGGAACACCTTAAAACCAGCCCTCAGAGAGAAATTTATGCTCTGGAAATTAGAAAGAGGGTTGGAGATATGGGTAGGCAGTTATGAGCACTTGGTACTCTTGTTTAAGACCCTAGTTCAATTCCCAGGACCCACCTGGCAGCTCATAACTATCTGTAGCTCCAGTTCCAACCCCAGATCCAAGGCAATCAAATGCCCTCTTCTGGTCTCCTTGAGCACTGTATGTATTTGGTGCACTTATACACATGCAGGCAAAGCACTCATACACATGAAATATACATACATAAATACATATGTGTGAATATATATATATATATATATTTCTCTTAGAAAGAGAACAAATAGATGCCTTGATACCACTCAAGAATTTGGAAAAACAAGAACAAATCAAACCCAAGTCTAGTAGATGGGAAGAAATAAAATAAATTTGAGCAAAATGAATGAAATAGATACAAAGAAAACACAAAGAATAAACAGATCTAAGAGCTGGTTCTTGAAGAAGCTAAACAAATCTCAATGGACTGTTGATTCAATTAATCAAGAAAACAAAAACAAAAAACAGAATCAGCTATGAATAAGGAAACATTGCCACAGACACCAAAGAAAGTCAGACTAGCGTAAGGGAATACTTTAGAAACCTATACTCAATTAAGTTACACAATCTTAAAGAAATGGATGAATTTCTAGATGCACCCAAACCACCAAATTTAAACCAAAAAGAGGTCAGCAACCCAAAGAGATCCCTAACAAACAAGGAAATTGAAGCAGTAACAAAGAGAGGTCCCCAACCTACAGACCTTTAGTAAGAAGAATGAGGCAGGAATGAAAAATCTTCCAACTAGAGAACAGCTGGGCCCAGAGGGACTCGCCGCGGAATTCCATTAGATGTTCAAAGAAGATCTACAGCTAACATTTCTTGTATTCGTTAAAAAAAGAAAGCGATAGGGCTGGAGAGATGGCTCAGTGGTTAAGAGCACTGGCTGCTCTTGCAGAGAGAGGTTCTGAGTTCAATTCCCAGCAACCACATGGTGGCTCACAACCATCTTAATGAGATCTGGCGCCCTCTTCTGGTGTGCGGGCATACAT
>NW_026074115.1:0-1699 GCF_014885135.2 Alexandromys fortis
GAGGGAGGGGGACTTGATTGGGGGAGGGGGAAGGAAATGGGAGGCAGCGGTGGGGAAGAGACAGAAATCTTTAAGAAATAAATAAAAAAAAGAAAGGAATTAGGAAAAAAAACGATTAAAACCAACATATTGGGACCTACTTCTTATGCCCAACACATCAACAGATAGAATACAAAGACTGAATGACGTGGAGCCCTACAGACACATAAAGGTTTACTCATGTAAATAGTTTGTCCACAGTTGATATAAAGCTATCCACAGTGGAAAAAAAAATTCTGTGTTAATTATGTTTACCATTTATTTCAATTTCCAACACACATGCTATCTGAATTTTTTCTTCTGCATCATGGAAACTAAAATTATTATGAATATTTTGAACCAAAGAAAATGTTTACTGGCTCAAAGTTGTGGTTCATTGGCTTTGTTCATTTTGATCCAAAAATGCTTGAATGTTTTCAAACAACCATACCTCATTTTCATTCTTTATTATTTGTAAATAGAGCTGATCTTTATGCTTAATAGAGACATGTGCTTTGGAGTTATGTTTTGAAATTGATTAATAGCATTTTCTATAAAATTGTGTCTTAAAAGTTAAACCACTCAGTAATAATGAATCTCTTCGTGGTAAAAACATTACTCTGTTAAATTTTATAGCAACGAGTTTGCTCAAAAACACATTTCTAAATCTATAAAGTCTTTCTCTTCACTTAGGTTTTTAACATGTAAGTTCAGTGTGGGCTAGGGCTTCTCTGTCTTGTTATTTGATGGATTCAAATCATTTGTAAACGTTCCTAGGGGGAAATAATTGAATACATTTCTCAGAAAAAAATGAAAGTGTGCAAGCCATCCATCTCTTTTCTTAGTGACACATGAACTCATAATCTCTATTCTGAACCTAACTGATTTTATATGAGTTAATTTTATATCTAAATTTCCATTTCAAGGAATATAATTTAAAAATATAAAAAATCTTCAATGTACACATTTCTTTTTAATTGAAAATAAAATTAGAATTTATGCATGAATGTTGTCTTTTTACAATTTCCCTTTAAGCTTCTCTTTTCTTCCATGTTTTAACTCATTCTTAAATTTATGAAATCTCCTTCTTTTCTCTCTCTATAAAATACACACATGTCTATTACTCATATACTTTTAAGAAAGTTATAAGATTTTATTTTGATGAATAATAAAGTATGACAGACATGTAGAAACAAATCAAAATATAAACCTATAATAAATTTACACAGTTATTAAATGTACTATATCAAGCAGTAATAGCAAAGTATGAATTTTTAGTTGATTTTGAAACATAAAGTAAAAAATTGAAAACAACAATAAGTGATCAGTATTTGAGCTTATGGTCCTGAAGTAAAGAACAATTCTTTTGTATTTGTCTTCTATATTTCCTAGTTGAGAAATCAATCATTGAGAGCAGAATGTAAAAATATATTTTGAGTATAAAAGTCACAGTTAAGAAGAATGCTAGAGTTTCCTACATTTATCTACATGAATTTATGGCTTTTGGCTACATTGAGTTAGAGCACAGGTCCAAAGATTTAGAAAGATTATTACTAGAGCAGACTCCACTTATATGAAAATTTCTGAGAAAGGGTTATAAATGAAGATATAATATAGAAACATACTGAAGTAGGAAATTTTGTAAATAACAGTACTATAATTCATATACAAATATAATGAA
>NW_026074116.1:0-1702 GCF_014885135.2 Alexandromys fortis
ATGTCTGCAGGCCAGAAGAGGGCACCAGACCTCGTTCCAGATGGTTGTGAGCCACCATGTGGTTGCCGGGAATTGAACTCAGGACCTTTGGACAAGCAGGCAATGCTCTTAACCACTGAGCCATCTCTCCAGCCCTCTTTCTTTCTTTCTTTCTTTCTTTCTTTCTTTCTTTCTTTCTTTCTTTCTTTCTTTCTTTCTTTCTTTTTTGAGACAGGATTTCTCTATATAGCCCTTACTGTATACTGGAACTCGCTCTGTAGAACAGGCTAGCCTTGAACTCAGAATTCTGCCTGCCTCGGCAGTGCTGGGATTAAATGTATGCGCAGCCACCACCATTCATTCAGCTGCTTTAAGCAAACTCAGCTCTCCCTTCCCTCTACCTCCATTCACTCTTGTGGCTCATCGGAAAAGCAAGATTGTTTACAGTAAATGGAAACCAAACCCGTTCAGTTCAGGAAGTCCTGCCTGATGCATTACAATGTTATTCTAGCCTGTAATGTACCTACTTTTCGGGCTTCCAGATAAAGTCAGGCTGTCTGGAGAAGGAAATGGAGGGTCGCAAGCTACATTTTGGGGTCAAGGCTAGAGAATGCAGAACCCAGGGTGCTCTTTTGGTCCCCTGGAACTTGTAATCGTGCATGCACCAAGACAACTGGCTGGCTTAGAGGTCATGAGGCGCAGGGACGTGGGGACAGTTACTTGAAGACCTGGGTTCCCCAATGTTCAAAGAGGCTTTCACTGTTGTATTTCCGAAAGCTCAGAGCTCTGGCACCGACTCCTGGGGTTAATCTAGAACTCAGCCTCAGCTCACTGTCCGTGCGCCCTCTAGTGGTCACTTGGAGAAAGCAGTAGCTCAGGGGAGATGCGGGAAGCAAGGTCGGTTTTACTTGGACATTACCAGGTAAAAATAGAGAGCTGAGGAGGATGGAAAGCTCTGACCTGACACCTCATTCCAAGGAAATATTCTCTGAATGAAACACTGGTGTCTCTGCCAGGAGCGGTGGTGAGCATTTAGTCTCAACTACCTGAGAAACTGAAGAGGATCCCTTGAGTCCAGAAGTTTGGAACCAATTTAAGCAATACAGCAGGACCTGACTCAGGCACACTATCACCATACGATTTTCAAAAAGGGGAGAGGGGAACCCAGCATGATGGCAAACACCTTTAATCCCAGCATTCGGGAGATAGAGGCGTGAGAATCTCTGAGTTCAAGGCTAGCCTGGTCTACATAGAGAGCTCCAGGACAGCCAGAGCTACACAGTAAGACCCTGTCTCTAGAAAACAAAGAAAAAAAAAAACAACCAAACAAAAAAAGAAATAAAGAAAAGAAAAAACAGAGGATTCTGGGGCTGGAGTGGTGGCTCAGTGGTTAATAGCACCTGCTGCTCTTACAGAGGTCCTGAGTTCAATTCCTAGTACCTACATGGTGGCTCACAACCATCTATAATGAGATCTGGTGCCCTTTTCTGGCGTGCAGGTGTACATATAAGAAGAACTCTACATAATAAATAAGCCGAAAGAAAGAAAGAAAACAAAACAAAAAAAGCCTGTCCGTGGTGGCGCACGCCTTCAATCCCAACACTTGGGGGGCAGAGGCAAGTGGATCTCTGTGAGTTCAAGGCCAACCTGGACTACAAAAGCTAATTCCAGGACAGGCTCCAAAGCTACAGAGAAACCCTGTCTCAAAAAACCAAAAAAAAAA
>NW_026074117.1:0-1701 GCF_014885135.2 Alexandromys fortis
ATTTTGCCACATGGCTTTGTGGTTTTACCTTTTCTCTAGCATTTTGCTTCTCTTGTGGTTGGCTTCTCTCTCTCTCTGTCTCTCTGTCTCTCTGTCTCTCTCTCTCTCTCTCTCTCTCTCTCTCTCTGTCTCTCTCTTTCTCCTCCCTTCTTTCTCGCTCTTTCTCCATTTGACTTTCCCAGCCTTATTCTGTCTTGTCTTAGGTCAAATCAACTTTTGTTAACAACCAATGAGAGCAACCCTTATTCACAGCACACAGGAGTTTTTCCCACGGCAGATATTAAAGAAGTGAGCTAGCAGGACGAACTCACCAATCCCAGTTCCTGCAGGGAAAGGAAGGCCAGGAAGATGTTTGTCCATCAGCAGAGCCATGTGCCACCAAAATAACTAGGGAAGACTGAGGCTAAGTAGCAAACACAGCTGAAAGTGTGAGAAGATGAGAAATGTCAGCAAGTTCAAGGAGCTTGGTTTCGGCAGGCACGATGGTACACACCTCCAATTCCAACACAGGGTGTGGAGACAGGCAAACTGCAACCTTCAGGTCAGTGTGGCCTGCATAGAAAGACCCTGTCTCAGAACCAACTAACTCAGAGCTCAGTATTGGAATATTTGTATAGCATGTGTGAGATGCTGGGATTCTCTTCTCTAGCATTGTGGGGTGGTGGAGAAGTCTGGGGGCATCAGTATTGGCATGGTACGTGCCTAGGGGGAGGGGACAGTGGACAGCAACAGTAGATGACCCTTGCAAGGGAAGGACTTTGAGTGTCACGCTGATTGGCCTAGGTTTCTAGGTCAGTTCAAGAGTTAGATGTCTACCTGACGTCTCACTTCTTCATGCTGGGTGTGCATCTGTCTCCTGGAGTTCCTGCCACCCCATAGATCCGTACCCTTTTCTGAACAACCCCTAAGGACCACGTTGGCTGTTTGTGTGTTGTTATTTCGGGGCATAAGCTAGCTGGCAGCCAGAAGCTGGGCGGCAGGAACACAGCCTGCAGCTCCACCAACAAGGATGACCCTGCTACTCTGAAGCCTTCCCAAACACCTTTCTTACACTGAGCTCAGTGGCCTTCCTATCTAACACTGGGCTGATTTAGCACATGCTGCACAACTCATCTTTCCCTTGATGGTACCATGCATGTCAGTTACTTTTATCTTCACTGTGAGTGAATTTCTGACTAGCAACTTAAGGGAGAACCCCAGTTTAAGGAGATAGGGTTCAGCATGAAGGGGCGGCTACGTGGCAGGTAGGGCTGGGGTGGCAGAAACCTACAGCTTTACTGCCTCTCCTCCTTGGATCCTGACAGTGTGGACAAGAAGCAGAAGGACCAGCCTGATGAGCCACTTCTTCCAGAGAGACCCCCACCTTGTTATGAAATATCTAACTATATAAAGACATGTTACATTTGTTAATGCTGAAGAATATGGCTTTAACCTGTGAAGGTGTGTTCCATTTGTTTACGCTGCATTTGTTTCATGATGTAAGGATGTGTGTTTAGTTATCTAAAGCTGTGTTCCTTGCCTGCCTAAGGCACCTGATTGGTCTAATAAAGAGCTGAACGGCCAATAGATAGGCAGAAAGTGAGGGACAGGAGGAGCTGGTGGGCAGGGAAAATGAGTAGGAGAAATCTAGGCTTAAGAGGAAGAGAAGAGGAGGAGGGAGAAAGAGAGGTACACACTCAGGGCCAGCCTGCTAGGCACAGA
>NW_026074118.1:0-1720 GCF_014885135.2 Alexandromys fortis
AGAGAGAGAGAGAGAGAGAGAGAGAGAGAGAGAGAGAGAGAGAGAGAGAGAGAGAGAGAGAGAGAGAGAGAGAAACAGCAGGAAGATTCCTGCAATTAGATAACAAGTGAAAACCCAGCTGACACTTCCTACGCCAGCAGGGCCCCTTGGCTTATAATGACATTGCCCTTTATAGCGGAACCAGGCGTGAGCCGTGTGATGTGGAGGAATACCTAATAAGCTCCAGCCAGACTTTCTCCCGACAACGGTGCCTCCTCTCTGCTCTACAGAGGTGCAGAACTCATCCCCCTGGCGTGGGGTGGGGTTCTGCTTAGACAAGACTGGTGAAGCTAACACAGAATACAATATATCTTAATCACAAACAATATTGGGCACATAATGTGTCATGAAACATATTTTATATGTACTATATATACAGACCAACCAGCTTTTCATAGTTGTGACAAATGCCCCAAAAAAGAGCAGCTAATAAATTTATCTTTTAAATAAATTTATTGCAGCTCAGGGTTTGACAGGTTTCATTTTTTTCATTCATGCTTGGCTGGCTCCCTTGTTTCTGGATCACGGCGCAGGTCTAAGTTGAAGAAAACTAGAAAAAGAAAAAAAGGGAGCGAGGAAGCTGAGCGCCACCATTGACTTCTTTGTGGTCCCCGACTGTGGATGCAAGGTAATCAGCTGCCTCACCTTCCTGCTGCTGTGCTGCCCCAGCCATGATGAACTGTCTCCTCAAACGGAACCAACATTAACATTGCCTTCAGATGTTTCATCACCAAATGAGAAGCACTACTAAGACATGAACATCAGAAGGAAAACCTCAGCTAAGCAACGAGGTCGTCATGACTGCGGACTTGTTTTAGTCGATCTGTGACTTCCCTAACCTTGGATAGTCATAAGAGAGGGCTGTCTTGGTCTGTTTGAGACACTCTAGGAAAATACCACAGACTGTGAAGAGTATATATTGTACAAATTATTTCTCACAGTTCTGGACAGTGAAGAAACAGAGGTCAAAATTTCAACAGGGGCTCTTTCCTGACTCATAGGCATTTATTTTGTCACTATAACCTGATATGGGGAAGTAGATGCGGTTTTAGGCCTCTCTTAAAGGGCTCTTACTCCATTCTGTAAATGTACCACATTTTTTTTTGTATCCATTCTTTGGTCAAGGGCATTTAGGTTGTTTCCAGGTCCTGGCTATGACAAACAATGAACATAGTTGAGCACATGTCCTTGTCGCATGATTGAGCATCCTTTGGATATGTGGTACATTTACACAATGGAGCACTACACAGCAGAAAAAATAACAACAGCTTGAATTTTGCAGGAAAATGGATGGAGCTAGAAAACATCATTTTGAGTGAGGTAACCCAGACACAGAAATACAATTATGACATGTACTCTCTCTTAAGCGGTTTTTAAATATAAAGCAAAGAAAACTAGCCTACAAATCACAATCCCAGAGAACCTAGACAACAATGAGGACCCTAACAGAAACATACATGGATCTAATCTACATGGAAAGTAGAAAAAGACAAGATCTCCTGAGTAAATTAGGAGCAGTTGAAGGGGAGGGGAGGGGCAGGAAGGGGGGTAGAGAAAAATGTAGAGCTCAATAAAAATCAATAAAATTTAAAAACTAAAAACATAAATAAAAAGGGGGCTCTTACTAATGCCTAGCATTGAGGGTTCTACCCTCAGGATCCAGCAATTCTCAAGGGCTCCT
>NW_026074119.1:0-1741 GCF_014885135.2 Alexandromys fortis
TCTCTCTCTCTCTCTCTCTCTCTCTCTCTCTCTCTCTCTCTCTCTCTCTCTCTCTCTCTCTCTCTCTCTCTCTCTCTCTCTCTCTCTGTCTCATAATCCCCTTACCCTTATACCCCTTCCAACATCCACTAAATAAACTCTATACCCAAGCTCTCTGGTCATAGCATATCTGTTTGTATCCCACCAGCCAGAGTCTCTCACCTGCCAGGGTACCTGCCTGGGTCACAGCGCCGTGAATCATTCATTGGTGCCATGAACTCGGCAGGCTCTTCCTTGTAGCTGAGAACTGCTAGGGATCCTATAACCTCTAACCTTTAAAATCGCTGGAATTCTACACCCAGCATCGAACAGTAGGTTCCTCCCACACATCAGCCTCCATGAGTGTGCAATCACTCAGTAGTGGTTCCCCCACGCATAAAGACCCAGTACTGGTCAATCACTTACCAGACTTAAAGACCCTTACTCAAGCCCCTAATTCCACGTGATGACATAGGGGTTCGGTTTGTACCTACCCATTCTCACAGCCCCTGGACTTTTATGAGTGACAACCCAAGGCAGCTTGAGCTGCGGTCCATGCTGAACCTCTGTGATGCTGGAGTTTGGTCTCTGGACCATTTTGCCACACTCATGAGACTCCCGCCTCAGATATCAATTTACATAGCTGCCTATCATCGGCTTACATTCCTCCAGTGGTTGTTAGTTGGAAATGCAGCCGCCTTTCTCTATGTTTGCGTGTCTGCCTTTCATTCCCGGCGCATAATCACAGTGCTAAACTCTCCTACCTCCACTGCCTGCCCGCTGCCTCCCACGGCTACTAAACTGTTTGCCACAGAATCTGTCTCTCTTCCACGCTGGGAGAAATTGGTAAGATTCCCTTCTCCCTGTCAGTTTTCGCCAACAATCACCTCCAGCACTTCCCACAAACAAGGTTCTCGAGCTCTGCCTTAGCACTGCACTCATGAGGGGTGCATTCATTTTTTTTTCAGGCCGTGTCCCCTAGCAGCACCTGAATGCTGGGTGCGTTCATTCCTCGGATCTATGGATCCTCTCCAAGATATGATTCCCCTTTCGGCATTGTACCTCTCAGGTGACTGCAGTTTCTCAGCCCCCATTATTTGTGGACAAATGGATAATGTCCTGAACCAGTCGTTTATTTTTTCTGCCTCACTTGGGAAACAGCTAACAAAACCATATATATTTCTAACTTCTACCAGCGGATGATTAAATGTCAAGAGTTACACCATGTGGGCAACCACAACTACTGCCATTTTCTTTGAGCTTAAGAAAGGGAGGAGCCATAGACTCAAAGTACTACTACTAACCAAATAGTGCCGGCAGCAGGTTCCCCACATGACGTTCTGCCGCTGGCCAAAGGGTGCTGGCAGCCTGCTTGCCTGTTAATAGGTGGATGCCCTCTGGTAGTGACTTGGCTGCCCCCAGCTACATAACCTGTCACCAGCTACCTTTAAGCCATTAGCTATGGTTTTTAAAAACTTACTTTCATGCTCTATTGCATTTTGTGTATTTGTGTGATGGTTCACCTTGGCAGGGTCCTCCGAGGCATTCGTTACATGCAGAGACCCATCTGCTTTGCATCTCCTCCCCTGCAATGACGCTACTTTCCAGATAAAAAAGTGTTGAAATAGGAGCGGCAGGGCTGCGTCCCCGGCACCCGGCCGCCTGCATGGCTAGCTTATGCCCAGAAATAATTACACGGAAACTGTATTCTTTCAAACACTGC
>NW_026074120.1:0-1699 GCF_014885135.2 Alexandromys fortis
TGCTGCCTCTCATCCTCTCTACCCTCCCTTTCCGCTTCTATTGAAGAGCGAAAGAATGCTAGGTAAATATGACTAGGTTCATTCTGTTAAAGTCTGGTCTCAGCATCTACGGTGATGGAGCTGCTAAGTACACTGTCAAATCGATCTTGTCTTTGAGAAGAGCAGAGCTTGCCTGTGTTTCCTCCCCTCCATTTAAATATTTACCTTATTTTTAAAAGTGTGTGCATGTGGGCATATCTGTGCATGGGAGCACAGGGGCCCGCTGAGAAGTGTTGGATCCTCTGAAGCTGGAATTACAGGCAGTTGTAAGACTCCCAGCAGGGTGCAGAGAACTGAACTCAGGTCCTCTGCAAGAAGAGCACCTGCTCTCAACTGCTGAGCCATCTTTCCGTCCTCGCTCTGTTGATTTAATGTCCTACTCCGTAACTGTGACGGTGTTCCCAGGAGCTATCTTCAGCAGTCCAATTCCAGATTGCCGGAACCCCCTGTTCTCCATTTGACCGGTCCCTCAAAAGTGGGGTCAAGTCCTTTCACAATCCTCTGCCTCCCTAGGCATGGGAGCATTAGGCAAACTTTGGTCCAAATCTTTCCTCTTTATGGTATCTCTGATGATGCTGTCTTCCTCCTTGTCTCCAATCATCCTGGTATGGTCTCTCCATCCAGAGCCCTAGCTGACCCGCTAAGACTGTTCCTACCACACTCTACTGGACTATAGATACTACCTTTAGAACCATTTTTGTTGATGGGGCTCAAATCACCATGTTTTCCTCAGCATGGCCTTCCTTACCTAGTTTCCTTTTTTTTTTTTAATTTATTTAATTTTTTTTTTCACGTACATTGGTAGGAGGGTGTCAGATTCCCTGGAACCGGAGCTGCAGACAGTTGTGAACTGGCATAGAGGTGCTGGGAAATGAACCCGAGTCCTCTGGAAGAGCAGCCAGTGCTCCCAGCCACTGAGCCATCTCTCCAGTCCCCCACCCTGTTTGCTCAGAACCTTAACCTCACTATCAATCTCCAATGTTTTTTTTACCTTCGAGACAACACGAGTTCTCCCCAAGGGTAATTTCTACCCTTCAGCCCAGGAAACACTGACAATGCCTAGACACATTCCTTGGTTGTCACAACTTGAAGAAGGAAAGCTCCTGGCATCTGGCAGGCAGAAGACAAGAAGCCAGCTAACCAGGTTGTATGGTTCAAGACAGCCCCAACAATGACCCCATACCCAGCCCAAGGAGATACTGGAGGCCTGTTCCCCTATCTCTGGAAGAAAGACAAACAGAAGAGAACAAACACAAACTGTCCCCCCGGCACAACCCTAGATCCCTTTGCTCACATCCCCACTTCTGAACCAGTGCTGGAAGAAACCATTGCTTCCACACTGCATGTGGTCCTTTGCTCACCGGAAAGGTTGGGAATGGATTCTTTACTTAAGTAGAAGAACCACTCCTGTGGGTGGTTCTGAGCCCTGGCTGCAACCAGGTCTGTGACATTTACCATGTGAAAAACACTCAAAATACCAGAAGTCAATTTGGAGGTTCTTTTCAAAGCTAAAAATAGAACTACCATATAGCCTGGCTGAACCACTCCTGGGTACATACCCAGGATGCTGCCTCTCATCCTCTCTACCCTCCCTTTCCGCTTCTATTGAAGAGCGAAAGAATGCTAGGTAAATATGACTAGGTTCATTCTGTTAAAGTCT
>NW_026074121.1:0-1698 GCF_014885135.2 Alexandromys fortis
GTGTGTGTGTGTGTGTGCCTGCATGCACGTCGTGTAATTCCAGATCATACTTTCCAAAGCACAGAACCACCATCCGTGTGAATTGGCGAATATCCTGGCCATAGAAATGAGAGTGAGGGTCTATTTCCAACCCCCTCCTCAGAACAATGTACATTCCATGCCTTTTTACTGTGCTTTTCCCTTAGCAGTTATGACTGAACATGTCTCTCACTGTTCTCAGAGAAGGGCTCCTCTAAGATGCTGCATGGCCTGTCATAGCCTCGGGCCAAATGTTTCCTCAGGTGGCAGGAACTGTACCAGACTGTATTATACTGGGCACTGGAGAGCAGCTTCCTTGCCCGATGATGGGCGCTTCAGATTCCTGGTGGTCCTCTTGATGGAAAGTATGCATGTTGCAAGAGCATGCTAGCCTCGGACCAAGGTTTCTACTCCACAGAGGACATGGGGACATTCTTGAAATGGACTCCCACATGTACCTTCAGTCGACATGTCCCAGCCATGAGCAATGTCGGCTTAGTTGTGAACACATTGGGAATAACACCCCAGCAGACCTTCAGCAACTTAGAGCAGCGATTCTAAATCCTTGGATCACAAACACTTAGAGGTCTTATATCGCATATTTTGTAAATCAGATATTTACATTACAACGCATAACATCGCAATTACACATACGAAGGAGCAAGGCATATGGTATTGAGATTCAGGACACCACACCATGGGGAACAATGTTACGGGCTGGAGCATAAAGAAGGTTGAGAATCCTCATCTCAGACTGAGCTTTCTACTGTGCTGTGAAGTAAAGCTGGCCCCTTTTCCTCACATCAGTCAAAGGCAGATTGGTACTTCTGAAGATCCAGTCAGAGGAAGTGTGGACTATTAGAACAAAGAGAACTGGCTAAAGCATCCAAACCCCAGGTCCCTCTTTGATATTGTGTGTAGTACGATTCTGGCTGGATGACACAGACTTTCCTAAATGTGCACTCCACCTCAGACCAGGATAGACATTATGAAAGGAAGCAAGTTTCCACAGGAGGCATTTGCCTCCACACTGGGCTGCACTGGCCTTTAATCTAGATCAAGGAAGACCTGAGCAGAATTGTCTTTGTAGCCCATGGGTGTTATAGAAATTCACGACCATGGTACAAATGTTTATGAGCTCCAAAAAAAATGGAGTTTGGAAAGACAGCCCCTATTCCCACAAGCACGGGTTGTATAGGCTGACATTTGAGCTAAGAGTTTCAAGACATAGACAGGAAGATGATGACAATGCTAATTTAAAAAGCAGCCACACAAACACAGGCACTCTCCTTCCCTACGAGGTCACGACCATTTAAAGCCTCTACACATTTTCTGTAGTTGGGTGGGAGCCCTTCCCTAGTGTCAGCCCATGCTATTAGCATTGCTGACCTCCCTGATGGAGATTCCTCCACTTGTGTCTGGGACAGTCCCAAAGACTGACACAGACCCCTAAGTGTGGTATGTCTGGGCTAAATATCCAACAAATCATCTGAGAGCTACATGAGAGAGCCTGGCTCAGCCTCTAATGGAGACAAAGAGGCTCACGGTGTTAGCTCTTCCTCAGGAGGATCAACCCCAGAGGCTGCCCCCCCCACCTCTCCCAAAGGACATGAGGTGTAAGGTAGCATTCCTCAGAGTGTTTGAATGGGAACCTCTGAATAAACTCTGCCAAAGCCATAA
>NW_026074122.1:0-1630 GCF_014885135.2 Alexandromys fortis
CACAGGGCAGGGAACCCTGACTGCCCCTCAGACTGGAGAGGGAGGGGCAGAGGAGTGGGGGGGAGAGGGAGAGGAGAGGGAGGAGGGGGGAAAAGGAAGACGGGGAGGGAAATGGGAGGCGGGGAGGAGGCGGAAAATTTTTTTTTTCAATAAAAAATTGTATTTAAAAAAAAACAAACAAATGGGAAAAAAAAGAGTTGCCATGGTCATGGTGTCTCTTCACAGCAAGAAAAACCTTAACAAAGACAGAAGTTGGTACTAGAGACTGGGGTATTTCTGTGATAGGGCTGATCACGTGCTTGTTTTGGAGAGATCTGGACTTTGGTCTGGAAAGCAGTGGAGTGTTTTAAGCACCATGCTAGTAGGAGCATGGAAGACAAAGGTACTAATAAGCGTTATTTGAACTGTTGGAGACCCGTTCAAGAGGTTTCAGAGAAGAAGAATATTAGTATGTTGCCTAGAGATCATTCTTGTGATATTTTAGTGAAGAAAGTGGCTGCCTTTTGCCCTTGTCCAAAGAGTCTGCCTGAGGCTAAAGTCAAGAGTTTTGAACTAATTCAGCTGGCAGAAGAAATCTCAAAATAGTCTAGTATAGAACTTGTCATGTGGATATTAGTGGTAACTCTAATGAGGATTTATAATGAAAAGGAGTAAAGTGAGCAGGGTAAATTACAAGAAGTAAATTGTGATGAGAAAAAGAGCACTAGGAAGTAGAATGGAGTTTAATTCTATGTCCAAGGAGATAAAGAGATTAAGAAATTGAATAGAGGGAGTAGTGAACTCAGGACAAGATCTTACCCAGCTAAGTTTCCAACTTGTGGAAAGAAACTAAAGAAAAGCTTAGAGCTGGGTGTACTCAGGCACGGTTTTAATCTCAGCACTCTGAAGGCAGAGGCTGGAGAATCTCTGAGTCTGAAGCCAGACTGGTCTACAGAGCAAGTTTCAGGACAGCCAAGCATAGTCAGTGAAGGACAGAACGCTGGTGAAGGTGTAACTGAATAATGGGACCACGTTCCAGCCTCTGCAAACAGCAGAACTAGGCAGTTTCAGCCATGTGGTTCTGGTTTTAGAGTTAAGGACAAAAGGAAGGAGATGTGGAATAAAGCCACTGAGGCCAGGCATGTGTCAGAGATGTCCCTGAAGGGAGGCCTACTAGAGAGGCCATTGTTTGAAGTTGTGAAGGTGAAGCCTGGGCTGTTTGGGAGACAGATGTTAGAGATGCCAGAGTCCTGGGATACCTGCCGAGGACAGCTGCTAACAGGGAGTGGAACCAGCCCAAGACAAAAAAAAAAGTGTGTTGCAGTCAGCAAAGCTGAACACAGTTGGAGTTCTGCAGCATGTTTTGACATCAGACAGGGAGCTGCAGAGTCTGGAGTTTGCCCAGCTGGTTTCCCATCTTGCTTCTGTCCAGCATTTCCTCGCTGTGCTCGCTTCCCGGCATTCTAGAATGGCAGTTCCTATCCTGTGCCATTACATGTTGGGAGTATGGGATCTTTTTAATTTTGATTTTTACAGGTGATTACCGTTAAGAGATTGCCATATGTCATAGAAGAGACTTTGAAACAAGTTTGAGACTGTTAGAGACTATGGGGACTGTTGAAACTGGACTGAATGCAGCTTTCTTTCTTTC
>NW_026074123.1:0-1689 GCF_014885135.2 Alexandromys fortis
ATCAAAAACAAAACAACACCAAAAAAAAAAAAAAAAAAAAAAAAAAAACCAAACAAAAGCGGGCCTCCCAGTGATGTCCAGAAAACATTTTTTTTTTTACTAAGAAACAATAAACTAGGCAGAAGGCCTTATATAAAGGCAATGCATGTCAACACAGTAAGAGGAAAAGAATTCCAATTGAAGGCAAACTTGTGAGAGACACCCCCTCACTCCATCTGTTGAGAGTCTTACAAGAACAACAAGCTACACAATCATAAGGTATATGCAGAGGACACATATCAGAACTATACAGGGACTCTTTTCCACTTTAGTTTCTGTGAGCCCCTATGATTCCTACATAGCTGATTTAGTGGGCCTTGTTCCAGTAATGACTTTGACTTCTCTGGCTGCTACAATGTGTCCTGACTTCTGTGGGTTTCTCTGGTCCTGTGTAGTGTTTGGCCATGGGTCTTTGCATCTGATCACATCAGTTGTTGGGTGATGCCACACTGATGGCAACCAGATTTGGCATCTTTCTATGAGTTCTAGAGAATACTATTATGAATCATTTTATTGTGTCTCCTTCACCTCCTGCAGGTGGTGACTGATTTTATCAGTCTTTGGGATATCCTGTCTCTGTTTCCTGTCCATTCAGACAATGTCTTGCTTGGGCTCCTGCTTGAGATGTCAGTCAGAAGATAGAAGTCAGTTATCCATTGGCAACTCTCACAAGTTCTTTGCACATTGCTCCAGTAAGTATTGCAGGCAGGACAGATTTTAGGTCGAAGTATTTATGTCTTGTTTAATGTCTCAGTTCCACTGCTCATAGCCTTGACTTTTTGTTGAAGATGGCATTTTGGGTCTATATTCTCTTCCAAATGCCTCCAAAATGCATGTATTTCTCCCAGTACTCTCTCCCTCGTCTCTCTCGCTCACCCTCAACAGATACCTCCTGACCCCATCCACTCCAAAGCCCAGTATATCCGCAAAATCTCCTATCTTTACTCTTCCGAAGAGGATCCAGGTGTTTCCCCTTAAGCCATTCCTATTACTTAGCTTCTCTGGGTCTGTAGATGGCAGCATGATTGCCTTTTATTTAATAGCTAGTGTCCACTTACAAGCAAGTACGTACCATGATTGTCTTTCTTCATCTTGGTATCCTCACTCAGGATGATCAATTTTAAATCCATCTATTTGACAGAAAATTTCATGATATCATTTGTAACGGTTGAATAATAATATATTGTGTAAATTTACCTCATTTTCTTTATCCATTCTTCAGTTGATAGACATCTAGGTTGTTTCTAGGTTCTGCCTATTATGAATAAAGAGGCAATGAACATAGCTGATCAAGTGTCCTTGTGGTAGGATGGAGAATCCCTTGGGTACATGAGCCCTATCTTCTGAGGAATCACCATGTTGATTTACAAAGTGACTGAGGCATTTTCCCCAAGCAATGGAGGCATATTCCCTTAAATAAACATCTTTACCACTATGAGTTTTTAGCTACCTTTTTGATCTTACCCATTCTGACATGTTTAAAATGGAATCTCAAAATTGTTTTGATTTGCATTTCCTTGAAGGCTAAGCATGCTAAACCAACCTTCCTTCCTTCCTTCCTTCCTTCCTTCCATCCTTCCTTCCTTCCTTCCTTCCTTCCTTCCTTCCTTCCTTCCTTCCTTCCTTCCTTCCTTCCTTCCTTCCTTTGCC
>NW_026074124.1:0-1720 GCF_014885135.2 Alexandromys fortis
CCTCTCTCTCTCTCTCTCTCTCTCTCTCTCTCTCTCTCTCTCTCTCTCTCTCTCTCTCTCTGTATCCCAAGGACCAAGATGTGCCTTGTGTTGTTAGTTTTTGAGTCACCTCCATTTTGATTCCTGTAGTGCAATTTACATTACATTACATCAGCAGTGTTAAAAGTTCCTATTTTCCAAACCATCTCCAGACTTTGCTTACATTTAAATTTTTGAGACTCAATTTTTACTTTATGTGTATGTGTATTTTGCCTACATGTATGTCTGTGTGCCACACGAGCATAGTGTGCTGTCAGAAGAGGGTGTTGGATCCCCTTCTATGCTTGTGAGCCACCATGCGGTTGCTGGGAACTGAACCTAGGCCCTCTGGAAGAGCAACCAGTGCTCTAACCCCTTGGCCATCTCTCTAGCCACTCATTGATCATTTTTAAATTAATTTTATTGGCAAGCATGATAGTGCATGCTTTTAATCCACAATTCAGGAGGTGGAGGCAGGCAGATTTTTGTGTGCTCAAGGCCAGCCTGGTCTCCACAGCATGTTCCAGGCCAGCCAGATTACATAGTGAGACCTTGTTTCAAAATATTATTTTTTAAAATTACTCGTGTGTGTGTGTCAGTACGAAGTTATATGCGTATGAGTGTGGGTTGCCATGGAGACCAGAAGTAGGTATTAGGTAATCTTGAGCTAGAGTTACAGGCAGTTGGGAGCTGCCTGATGTCAGTGTCTGGAACCAAATTCTGGCCCTCTCCACGTATGGTCTCCACGTGCGGTATATGTTCTTTAGTACTAAGTCTTTGTTCTGATTCTATTGATGGTCATAATTCTGACAAATCAAGTAAATCTCTCAGTGTCAAACACTTTTTCATATATTCATTGACCACTTCTAACAATTGTTCGATTCTGTTGTCTACTTATTGATAGCATTCTTTATTCTTTTGGCACTTAATATCTTGAGTTCTTTCTATACTTTAGATCAGTGGTTCTCAACTTTCCTAAAGCTATGATCCTTTAATACAGCCCCTCACGTTGCGGTGATCCCACAACCATAAAATTATTTTGTTGCTACTATAATTTTGCTGCTGTTAAGGATCATAATGTAAATATCTGATATGCAGGACATCTGATATGTGACCCCTGAGGAGGTCATGACCCAGAGGTTGAGAACCACTGCTTTAGATAGTAATACCTTATCAGATAGCTAGCAAGGAGATTCACCCATTCTGGAAGCTGTCTGTTTTCTTCATTGTGAAGCCTCTATTTCTTGTAAACCTCATTGATCAGTTCTTGGATTTTCTGAGTTGCTTAGGTCCTTAGCAGAAAGCCCTTGCCCATGTCTTTATCCTGACATGTTCTCCTGCTTTCTTCTAACAGTTTTAGAATTTTAGGTCTTATATTAAGACATTTGATCCAGGTTGAGTTTTGTGCAGATAAGAGCCAAGGACCTGGTTTTATTCTTCTGCATGTGGAACCCACTCTTTCGCACTACCATACACAAAAGAGTCCCTCTTTTCTCCCATGTATGTTTTTGACACTGTTTTCAGATTAGGTGGCCATAGCTGTGAGTTTATTTCTGGTCACTGTAGTAATAAGAGCGGCAGCGGGGTTGCGTCCCCGGCACCCCAGCCACCTGGCTAGCTTATGCCCGAAATAACAACACACAAACTGTATTCTTTTAAACACTGCTTGCCCATTATATCCAGCCTCTTCTCAGCTAACTCT
>NW_026074125.1:0-1697 GCF_014885135.2 Alexandromys fortis
ATGTACTTACATGTCAAGTTCTTACCATTAAATGTCTGTAATTTAATCATTATAGATACCCAAATATACAATGCAATTACTAGCATTCTCCTGTCTAAGCCATAAACAATCTATCTAAACATTTAAGATTATATCAATTTAAAATGTAATCATTTTATGTTAAGCTCATTTTTATTTAATTATCTTCTGTCACTCTTACTGCCTTGATTTTCATAAACTTAAAGCAATAGATGGAAATAAATCTATTAAAAGAAAACAGAAGTTTTTTATAAATAAATTTATTAAAAGGCAGAGAAGTCAAGGAATTTTATTCAGTTTTCTAAAAGAACATGTCCACACCCTTGCTTCAATTTCTGAATACATAGGCTTGCAGCATGCTTATAAAGGCATGGTTATGAAAGGCAATTCACACAATTTTGCAAAATTATAGAATAGCTGTTATTAACTCTAATTAATATTTAACTGGTATTCCTTATCTTATAGTAGCTATAGTACAGAAGCTAAATCGTTTGCAACTAGAACTATAGAAATTGATTTTTATTTATTTTTTCATACATTACAGTTTTTTTTCTTTCCTCTCCCTCCTCCCAGGTACATTCCACTTCCCTTCTCAGCTAAGACAATGGATTATTTTTTCAGAGAGAGAACTTTTATAAAAAGGAGACAGGAACATATTGAGTTCATGTTTGTTGAGTAGTCATTTTAATCCAACTACTAAGTCAGTAAAGCATATCTACACTCCTGCTAAAAGATCAGCAGCTCACACATTCACACAAAAGGAACAGTCATCAGCCAGACAGATTGGCTTCAAACTGAACAGTTTGCTATGTCAAAGTGTATATTTACATTTTAGTTTCTGTGAATGTGATTATGGTGTGTTGTGGGGGTAGAATTAGTGAGCGTATGTGTGTATATATGTGTATGTGTATATTTATGCGTATGCATGTTTATATGTGAGTATGTGTATGTTTATATTTACATATGCATGAATGTATACTGTGTTTGTGTCTTTTGTGCGTATGTATGTGGCATAATGCATAAATGTGTGTTTAGGCATGTGTGCATGTATATGTTTGTATTTGTGCTTGTATATATGCATATTGTGTAGGTGCATGTGTGTGTATGGATATATAAATATATGTAGGTGCTTTTGTTTGTGCATGTATGTATTTATATATGTATCTTTTCTGTGTGTATGTATGTATATTTGTTAGTGAGTGGGCACATTTATGTGTATGCATATGTAGATTTGTGTCATTGGTTACACGTGTGTAGATTTGTGTGTGTGTTTGATCCATTAGTGTTTTGATGGATTTCACACAGAGCACTTCTCACCAGGAATTCATCCAATGAGTAAGGGCACTTTAGTTATTAAATTGAGGTCCCAAGTTAGAGGCCATTAAGCAAATTATTTAGTGCTTTCTGCTTTAGAAGGCAAGGGCATAAGTGCAGCATTTTATAACTGGTTAATTTCATGCTACAATTAAATTCTTGACACACACTGGAATGAGAAACAATACGAAAGAGGGAAATTAAAGGAGACTTTCTATTGTCAGGTTTTTGAATGAAAATGAATTTTTCTAGGATAATTGTGTAATATATTTAAGACATACATTTTCGCTTTATGCCATAGTAAGCTACCTGTTGTATAAAGAACCATCAAAGGAGAAATACATTTTATTTTTGGATTTTTTTTT
>NW_026074126.1:0-1636 GCF_014885135.2 Alexandromys fortis
CCCTGATTGCTCTTTGGGCTGACGAGGGGGGGGGACTTAGTTGGGGGAGGGGGAGGGAAAGGAGAGGCGGAGGTGGGGAAGAGACAGAAATCTTCTTTAATAAATTAAAAACAAAAATAAAATAAAATAAATTCCTCAATCTCATGAGGCATAGGTATGAAAATAGACAATAGTGAACAATCTTCACATGTATTTTTTTCATAGTGGCCAAAAATTAGTGTTGAAATGAAGTAATTATGAGGCTTATGTTTAAGATGATAAGGTGGGAGCAATACCACACACTGTTTACTGGACACAACACTGGGACTAAAATGAAGCCCAGACTTCTACTAAAATAATTTATTTCATTCTGGCAGAGTTCTGTAGAAATGAAATGAGCTCTGATCTCATATTGGCATGCCCATGTATCTCTGCATGACTTGACCCTTGTCAGAGATGTTTCTTAATTCACTAGTTAGGAAATAACACAATTACATATAGGGTAAGTCCTTCTATAGAGCCACAAAAGTTTCATGCCTTCAAAATACCCTCAGCGAAAGACACATACTTTAATTTTTAAAAGATGGCAGAAAGATTTCAACAGAAAAATAGTTGGTTGTTGATTCCCAAGTAACAAAGTTTTCAAGTTCAACTATACTACTGGTCATAGAAATTTAGAGTCTGATATAGAAGACACAAGGTGAGATCTTCACTCTTTCAAAATATACAAAAATGACACACACACAAGAACAAAGAAATCTGGTCTGTTAATGATTTTCAAGAGAAATATGTAATACCTCTCTGCCATCATCAAGAAATAATTGATTTCCAACAAAGCTCCTGCCCTGGTTGATGTCATAAATAGGATATACATTATGGACCATTGAGAGACATTGGTGACAAGGTAGTAACTGCTTACATTACTGGATGAAATATTCAGTCACTTTAAGCCTTCATGAATAAATCTACAACGTCCTTGCCATTCTCACAATGGTTCTCCCAGGGGAAAGAAAGATAAGGACTTCCCTAGTCTTTGTCAGAGTCTAAATCATGAACAGAGTTATCTATCTTTCAAAAGACGAGGCACTCAATACAGAGACAGGGATACCACACGTTTAAAGAGAAGCAGTAGTTTCAGAGATGACAGGAGCATTTCCTAAGACCTGTAGTACAGGGAATCAAACAATCCCTGACTCTGTTCATTTCTATGGGCTCTGTCTCATGTATGTGTGAAGAACAGTCAGCCTGGCCTACGACAATATACAGTCTAGGATTGGTTATACTCAAGAGCAACTGAGATAATAAACATATCCAGAACCTGACTGATAGGAACCCACTCTGCAGACAACTTTATTAGCTTTTCTTGCCTGATTGCAGGAGTTCGTGGGTCAAATTATGCTTAGAATATGTACCAATAAACACTATTAAATAAAAATAACATAATTTATTCTTCCTCCATTTTCTACCCTGGAAATCAGTCTCTGATAGCCTGCCTATACTTTCCAGGACAAGACTGGCTCTAAACAGATTTTTGTTTTTGTCCTGTCCCAACTTCACACCCCTTAGACCTAAACCTGCCTGTTTGGTTCTCAGCTTTTCTTACACTGTATTTCTTTTTTGCCTTCCCTGTTTGTTTTTTTTTTTTTTTTTTTTTTTT
>NW_026074127.1:0-1697 GCF_014885135.2 Alexandromys fortis
TGGTGGCTCACAACCATCTGTAATGAGGTCTGGTGCCCTCTTCTGGCCTGCAGGCATGCACACAGACAGAATATTGTATACATAATAAATAAATAAATATTTTTTAAAAAAAGAAAGCAGACTGAAACAACTCTAGGGAACAAGCCAGTAAACAGCATTCCTCCATATCCTTTTATAAATAAGTTACCGACTTGAGTTTCTGACCTGACATCCTTAGATGATAGATTACAAACCATAAGATGAAATTAAACTGTTTCCTCCCCAGGTTGCTTTTGGTATTTTATTTCAGCAATAGAAACCCTAACTAAGACACTTTGAAAAAGGTGGCCATAGGTGGGTGGGGCCAAACCAACCACATAGAGTCCTCATAGGCTGCCCTTGGCCAGGGTGGCCATGAAGGCTTTTCAGAGGTGTGCCATTCAAGCACTGTTCTTTGCAGAAGTTTAAAGTTACAAACTTTCACCAGTGTACATAAGCCTGGGATTTCTTAATAATGCTACACAATGAGCTTGTTGAATGAGCAGAGAACAAGTCACAAGATGGGGACTAACACGCTATGTCCTAAAGGAGATCCTAGGCCATATGCCCTTTATGGCATGTTAAGCTGTCCCAGACATGGATAATGCTAGTAACTGGCCCTTGTGAGATAAGCAGGGGCTACCAAGACCTCCTGCTCATCATCTTAGAACTCCAGTCTATCCACATCATCCCACAGTTTATGCCGCTCAATGTTCTGTCTCTCCCAGAAGAGATACCCACAGGATCCTATCACTAAACTAAACTTCAAAACTAAAAACTACAGAAGGGCAGTGGTGGCACACACCTTTAATCCCAGCACTCAGGAGGCAGAGAGAGGCAGGTGAGAATCTTTTTTGAGTTCAAGCCTAGCCTGGTCTACAGAGTGAGTTCCAGGACAGCTAAGGCTACACAGAGAAACCCTGTCTTGAAAAATTAAAAGGGGGAAAAAAAACCCTAAAAGCACAAAAAAACTGTAGCAGGAGTCAGTTGTTCCAGTGGTGACAACCACTGTAGACGGCTGTGGATGGTCTAACGTAAGCTGTCTCCTCACTAAGAAATTCATGGGGACTGGCTCAAATGCCAACCATCTTACCAGATCTATCTTCTGGGTCTTCCTCCTCAGACAGACCCTCTGTGTCCTCCCCATCTGTGTTGTCTTCATGCTCACTCCCTGTATCATCTTCAGAGTCTCCACTGTGGCCATTGCTGCTTTCTTCTAGATCACAAAGGGAAAAAAAAGCACAGGCCTGTGAGGGCATCATCACAAACCAAGCATCAAAGGGCCAGAACTGCTCTAGGAATGGACAGGTAACTATAAGGACTGTCAGGCTACCAGAGCGGGGGTGGAGATGTTAGAGAGGCATATGATGGGCAAAATGAGTCCTCTTATTCTGCACTTATGATGTGGGAGTGATTTCTTACTAATTAATAAAGAAACTGCCTAGGCCCCCTTGATAGGCCAACCCTTAGGTGGGTGGAGTAAACAGAACAGGATGCTGGGAGAAAGAAGCTGAGTCAAAGAGTCGCCATGGTTCTCCCACTCCAGACAGGTGCAGGTTAAGATCCTCCCTGGTAAGCCACCTGGTGGGCTACACAGAATATTAGAAATGGGTTAGAACAATATGTAAGAGCTAACCAATAAGAAACTGGAACTAGCCGGGCCAGGCAGTGTTTGAAAG
>NW_026074128.1:0-1630 GCF_014885135.2 Alexandromys fortis
CCTGCTTCTTCCCCCTCCCTCTTTCTTTCTCTTTCTCTCTCTCTCTCTCTCTCTCTCTCTCTCTCTCTCTCTCTCTCTCTCTTTCTTTCTTTCTCCTTCCCACCCTTTCTTCCCTGTACTGATTGCACCTCCTAGAAATTACTCAAATGTTGATGGAGTGAATGAAGCTAGTGGCTCTTCTTCCTTTAACAACTATCCAAAGGAAGCTGACAGGTATAGGCCCTAATAAAGTATCATGTTTGCTGTGTGTTTAGAATGTATCAGTGGCAGATAAGGCATGTGAAATTGAATCTGAGTATGTGGAAAATATAAATTATCCTTTTTTGTCAAAATTCTTGGTTTCCTATCAGTTATGCAAAATGATTTTTAATTTAATTTTATTTTTTTCACTGTGGGTAGTTTCTTTGTATGTCATAAACTGACCTTGGCTTCCTGGATTAAACAAAGTTTCTATAATGTGGGGTTATGCCCCAAATGACCCTTATCAGAATGAGATGCTTATACTTACTTTCTATTCCTGGAGGGTAGACAATGGCTCCATTAGCAAGAATAGAAAATGACATAGTGTTTTCTCCATCAATTAAGCTAGCCAGAAACCTTTTGATTTTCCTTCCTCCCATTCCACTTCAGGAGTACTGGATTACAGACACCTGAAGGATACCATGACCAGATATCCTAGTTCCTGTGATTCAAATTTAGGGCCTCATGCATTACCCATTGCTCAATCTCTCTAGCCTTTCGTGTTATATTGTCAGTATTTTCTTAGCCTCATTTATATTTTCCGAGCCAGCCCCTCTTCTTTTCCTTTATGAGAACAGTATATGATTAGAATTTATTAATTCTGAAGATTCACCTTTGAAACTTCTCAACCTGAAATATTTTGTGGAAGAACAGTGCAATTATAAACATGACTGGAAGAAGTCATTAGTGAAGAAGCTAATATTACGATCATTCTGTTTCTTAGCCTGCATGATGCCGCAGACCTGTAATCCCAGTATTTGGAAAGTAGAGGCTGGGACATGATTATGTGCTTGAGATAGGCCATTGACCTGATACCAAAGCAGAAAACTTTTGCAGTTACCTCACACATATGCTTGTTCAGTTTAAATTTTGTGAAGTTTCCTGACCCTTACTCTAAAGCAGTCATCCAAATTTAAAGTTAGTGCTACTTTTCTATTTATATTTTCTTGATTACTCCCTTATCACTTCAATTACTTTCATTCAGTGCTGCTATTTTCCTCTGGTCTAGCTAGAGCACTCTTGATTTCCTTTTGAATTTTATCTTTGTGAAAATAATTTATTTGAGTTATGATTCTATTTGCCTCCACGTAAATATTTCCTTAAGTTATGTATGACCAACGTTTTCCATCTCAAAGATGTTTCATATAATGACTGTTCAAATTTATAATTTACACATATTTTAATTTGAATATTGTATTGTCTCTTTATGCCTGCATTTTTCTAATATTCCACTTTACTTACAGAAATAGGTACATTATCTACTGTCTTATTTTTTACTGATAGTGACTTATGGTTTGTCTTTTTTTTTCCCGAGTTTAATCACATTTCCTTCTTTGTGTATTTTTTTAATATAATTTTTTATTGAAAAAAAAATTCCCGCCTCCTCCCC
>NW_026074129.1:0-1699 GCF_014885135.2 Alexandromys fortis
CCCCCCCCCCCCCCGCTCTCTCGTTTTATAACCAACCCTGTTTGTTTGGGTGCAATTTTCCTAATGCCTATTTTATTAGAGCCATGCCTTTCTGTCTTTCTGCATGGAATCCCTAGAGTTCTAGGGGAGGAGCTTCCAACTGGGGGTGGCATACAGGTAGAGGATTCTTATGTCATATACCTGCAAGAGAAGGTAAGACTCCCAGTAGAACTGTTGGAACAGCACTTTCCTTGGAGGGCTCCAGTAATGGTGACTGGGAACCAGTTTTCCTGTCTTTGAATTCCTCTGCCACCAAGGGACAGCAGCGGGACCTCCTTCCTCGCATCCTTCTTGGTGGTCCACACTCAGGAACTGGTATTTCATGCATTTCCCAGAGTTGGTCAGAAGGCAGAGGCTAGTTGCTGTCCTTGGTGCTTAAACAGTAGCTCGGGAAGCCAACTTTAACTTCAATCTTTTACAGATGTGAAAGAACAGGGGCTCCAGCGTCTCTACTTCTAGCATGTCCCAATTTTGGGTGTCCTAATCCTGAGCCTTCAAACTGAGAGTTATAGGAGGAGAATGATAGTTTGGGCACCCATAACCCAGGACGTGAAGCTAGGTTGAAGTGTAAGGACCACTGGATTCCAGAGCTTCTCAACTTTGTCTATGCTCTAGTGAGTGCACTTGGAACCGGGGTGCGGTGCTATGGTCCTGATTATCTTATCCATCAGGCTTGCCAGGGACACTTTAGAGTGGAGAGACTCTTTTCTCGAAAGTTCATCCTGGGGCTGAAGAGATGGCTCAGTGGTTAAGAGCACAGACTGATCTTCCAGAGGACCAGTTCGGTCCCTAGCACCCATATGGTGGTTCACAACCTCTGTAATTTCAGTTCTAAGGGAACTGGTGCCTTTGGGCACCAGGCACACATGTAGTACACAAACATATATGTAGGCAAAATTCACATACACATAAAATAGAAATAATTTTAAAAAAAGGATTAACCTGAGCCTGTTTATGCTCTCTCCACCCTCCTACTGCCTAGATGCCAAAGCTAAGAATCTGAATTGGTGTAAGGTTAAAGGTCAAGCCTCCCTTCTTTGACAGAATGGCCGCTTTTGTGAGAGGCTTCATATGTCTTCCATATGACAACCAGCTGCAGCCCTGGCTGCCCCCTACCCCAGCTGGAGCCTCCCAGCTGTTCCTTGATCTGCTATTGAGCTTATCCTGGGACAGGACCTCTATCAGGGTCCTTAAGGGATGTAGGAGCAGGATGCTGAGCGGGTTGCCTGCTCTGGGCGTTTTCTCCCTGGTCAAGGAGGCTCAGAGGCTCCCTCCAGGATGTGCAGCTTGATCAGCCTCTAAAACACCCAATGACTGTCCCATGACTCTTGGACTCAAGCTGCAGCCTGTATATAGACGTTATAACCCAGCTTTCAGGATCCTGGAGCCCTGTTCATGCACTGTCTGTCTCCCCTCTCTGTCTCTGCTCCGGGTGTCCATGCACTGCCTCTCCTCTCTGTCTCTGCTCTGGGTGTCTCATCCTCACAGCATCCCTTCCTCCTCATCTGTTTCCTTCCACGTTCTTCTAGTTTGTTCCTGACCACTCTGCAGACTGTTCAAATGTCACTTCTTTTTTTTTTTTTTTTGGTTTTTCGAGACAGGGTTTCTCTGTGGCTTTGGAGCCTGTCCTGGAACTAGCTCTGTAGACCAGGCTGGTCTC
>NW_026074130.1:0-1697 GCF_014885135.2 Alexandromys fortis
GCTTGTCTCTGCTGGCTCATTTCTGAGAGCAGAGTCAGCACTGAGGAAGCTGAGCTCGTACGGACACAAGGCCCTTCTGCTGTCAACTCCTACAGCACCAAACCATGGGGTCCTCTGGCCCAAATTCAGGTTCATACATGTGTTCATGGCTTCCCATCCTGTGGACCCAGTAGACCTGTGCTAGGGAAACAACAGTCAAACTGCTCAGGCTAAATGTCCCTAACCTCCATTATGGTTCTGGTATGTCCCATTTTCACCAAAATAGCCAACGGCATTTGTCAAAACCCTCCAAATAGAAAATGATTAAAGCTAACATAGAAAAATTCAGTCTTATTTCTTTTTATGGTTAACCTCACACGAACTTAGAGGAAGCCCTGACATTCTAAAAGTGAAGACAGCCTTGGACAGAAAGAAGTAACGGTTCCGGCTGAGAGATGGAGTGTCTGGCAGCGTCTGGGGCTGTGGGAGGAAAACAGAAGGCCAAGCCACAGATTTATGTAAGGGACGAGATTGGCTCAGAGACCACCACGTAATGAACACAGGACCCTTGGGAAATAACAGCCACAAGAAGGAGACTGTGTGAGGAGGCGTAGTATTGATTCTGGGTTTGGGTTTGTTTTTTAACATTTATTTATTTGTGGGGGAGCATGTGCTTGCCACAACAGGTGTGCGGAGGTCAGAAAACAACTTTCAGACCATCCATTCTCCTCAGCCACCATGTTGGTTTCAGGCATGGTAACCAAGTCGTCAGGACTGACTGACAGCAATGAGCTTTACCCAGTGACCTGTCTAAATGATCCTTTGTGGTGATTCTTAAAGAAGGGGAAGAGACACCTCCTAAGGATTTCTAGGAGTTAGAGCCACAGACTAGACATCTCTGAGGAGAGAATCTGTGAGCTAGATATCGGTCCTCTCTGTGTTTAAGCCCATGACTCATCCCACCATGTAGCCCCTATAATCCCTGCCGTTTGTATCCACAGATCCTAGACAAGAATCTTAAAGCCAGATCTCAAATAGTTTCTGTGTATAATTCAAGTATGTATTTCACAATTTAAAATCAGGAAACACGTGCAAAGGTAAAAGCTGACATGAGTAAGAGTTAGCAGAAGCTTTCTCACCAAGAGCAAAGCCACAAAGCAGAAGTTGGGGCTGCCAAGCACACAAAACAGAATGCATGCATCTGAAGAGAGAAATGACCTCAGACACGTGATGCCAAACTACTGGGCAGTCATGAAAGTGTGAACATAGGCGAGTGACCTGCTAAACCTGAAAGTGGAGGAACAAAAGAGCAAATGAAAATTGAAAACCAAGTTAGGCAATTAAAAGATGAGTTAGAGCCACAGACTAGACACCTCTGAGGAGAGAATATGTGAGCTGGGTGGTAGACATCAGTGTGAAGAGAGGAAAGGAAACCTTCAGAACTGGGAAGGAACTGGAAAGGAACGGGAGCCAGTAGGTCTCGGGAAGTGTGTAAAGGTAAATGTGCAAGAAGTTTGAGGACTTGATATCTTGGAATATTTACAATAATCTTCAGATTCAGGAAGCCCTAGAAGTCCTAAATGAAAAAGATATGTGTACACTATAAACACACACACATACACACACACATACTTACACACACACACAGCATTGATTCTGCTTTCCAACAAAGCATTTACTTCTTTGTAAAGGAGCATGGACTCCCACAGCGGGTGTGT
>NW_026074131.1:0-1641 GCF_014885135.2 Alexandromys fortis
GTGGTCCTCTGTCCCCTCAGCCAAGAGGCAGAGGCAGGAGCAGAATCTTGTCTTCGTGACTGAAACGCATGCTCTCAGCTGCGTGTCATTCTGCAGCCAGCTGGTTCCCGAAGCAGCAGCAACCCTGAACACGGCCCTCTCATCCCTCCTACTATGGTCTTGTCAAATGCCAAGGCCTGTGAGACCACACTCTCCACGTTATCATGTCATGAGACTCTATGACCCTGAGAACCACAGTTACAAGAACAGAAGACAGACAGCATCCCAGCCACCACTTCTCCCCCAGGCACCTAAGAGTCAGAGAACCAAGTTCTCCCTCAGTAATGCCCACTCTGCTTCACTTTTCTTGACAAAAATAATGAAATTCTAACTACTTACATAAGACCAGGAAAGGCACCAAAGTGCACTAGGAAGTAACTGATATTCTTCAAACATTCTCAAGGGGGGCATTAACTCTGAGAAAGGATCTCAAACAGTGCAATGCCAACACCCTGAGCTAAAGTTCTCAATATGATCTCTTGCAAAACCAGAGTGCACGGCCCAGGGTGGGCCAGTGCTTCTGTGAGATCTGTTTTCCATCACTTGGCCTGGCCTGTCCCCCATGGTGTCAGAGAGAGCACACAGACAGTAGCAATTCCTTTGAGGAAGGCTAGGGAGATGACTTAGTCAGCAAAGTGCAGACAGACAAACATGAGGGCCTGGATTCAGATCCCCAGTACCCATGTAAAAACAAGGAGCTTCAGCTGGGATTATGGGGAAAAGGGTAGATCCCTGGAGATCATTGGATAGCCAGTCTAGCAGAATCGATGAGCGCCATGTTCAACGAGAAACTCTGGCTCAAAAATTAAGGTGGAAAGTGATTGAGGAAGACACCCAAAATCAACTCTGGCCTCCACACACATACACATGTGTACCTCCACACACAGAGAGACAAATACAGATGCTAAACACACATTCTCTTGCACACAAGGCAGATAGGATAGGCAGTACGAGAGGGTGCAAGGACCCTGCTAGGCTTTGAGTGGGGGATACATAACGTTTCCTGTTGTGTGTAATAGCAGAACTTCAAGCAGAGATGTGGCGTGGTCCGACTGACAAAATAACAGTTACCGTGGTCACGGCGTCTCTTCACCACAGTAGAACAGTGATGAACACAAAGGGGTTTGTTGTGAAAATGAGCAGCTGACCTTGCTTCCTGGGTGCCATATGGTGAGCACGTTTCCTCTGCCATATGTTCCCCCATAATAGAGTAGTACCCCACCGCAGATTCCAAAGCAAACAGGCCAAGCAATCAGTGACTGAGACCTCAGACGCCAGAAGCAACCATAAACCCCTCTCCTTTTGTTTGCCTTAGGTATCTTGCCACTGTGGCTTAAACTGAGGATTAGGGACACCTTCACTTCTCTGTTCAGCTAGTCACTCAAAATTTCATTGGCACTTAGTCTCATTAGTCCTTTCTTCCAGGAAAGTATACATCTTGGTCCAGATTAATGTTCATCTTGCCTTCAAGAAAGAATAAGCCCAAGTCTCTTTAAAAAATGGCGTTGAGGAAACTTCCACATGCAGAAGAATGAGACTAAGCTAGGCATGGGGTTATAGGCTTTTAATTCCAGCACTTGGAAAGCAGAGATAGGTAGATCT
>NW_026074132.1:0-1719 GCF_014885135.2 Alexandromys fortis
GTGGAGCTAGAGGCATCAAACATGTACAAGGCCCTGGGTTCAATCTCAGTCCTGCAAATAACATTTCCAGCAGGCATCTGAAGCACCTACTTTCTGACTCTTTAAAAGTTGCTACAATAGGCTGGGTATGTGGCTCGTTAGAGAGCTCTCACCTAACATAAAAGAAATGTCCTGGGCTCAATCCCCAATGCCATAAAACAGTTGCTGTAACATACATCTGGATTCTACAGAAAAATAAAAAAGGACAGTACTGGGGACTGGAGATATTCAAAGGACACATTTTCCGTTCCCAGCCACGAGGAGCCATGAGGCTCATGGTTGCCTGTAGCTCTCAATCCAGAAGCTCTGACTCCCTTTCCTGGCCTCTGCAGGCACCGAGACATATGTGGTGTACATTCACACAAACACAAACATACATACACAGATCTTCAAAACAGGGGGTGGATTAGTGTTTTGAATCACATTTGCCTACTCAGGCTGTGGTATCTATTTTTTCTTATCAACTTGATTTTAGAATTTTTTGGGTTTTTTGTTGTTGTTGCTTTTGTTGTTTAAACAAAACATGTTTTTGGTACATGAGAATCAGTGTCAAAAGCAAAGGACAATTTTGTGGAGTTGGTTCTCTCCTTCCTTTATGTAGGTTCCAGGAATCAAACTCAGCTTTCCAAGCTTTTTATACAAGTGTCTTTACCCACGGGGCTAACTGACAGGCCTGTGATATCTATTTACACACACACACACACACACACACACACACACTCTCTCTCTCTCTCTCTCTCTCTCTCTCTCTCTCTCTCTCTCTCTCTCTCTCTCTCTGGTGAGCAACTCAAGTCCTATTGGTTGCATTATTAAAATAAGGTAGGGCTGGGTGAGTAAAAGGCTGGGCAGCTCAGCAGGGAAAGGTACTTGATAGCCATGAGTTTGATTTTAGAACTAAGGCCAGGAGAAAAACGACTTCTGAAAAGTTGTACTATGCCTGCCACACATGCCATATTTGCAAGCATGTGCACACATGCATTCTTTTAATCTCAAATAGATAGGTGCCCTGTATTACTAGTTTGCCACTGTGACCTTTGCCTAGTGTCCCTTTGACTCCAGTTTCCTATACAGTACCAGTGCCCATGCTCTAGTGAAGAAGAAAGGTTCACACTATATTTTGGGGTGGGCATGTGAGTGCATACCTAAAACCACAGAAGCAGTGGGCAGAAACAGGAAGGACGCAGTAAGTTCAAGGTCAGCATGGTCAAGGGTTTCAGACTAGCAAGGCCTACACACTGAGCAAGATGGCTAAGAGGGCAGAGGTTATAAGCAATCCTGAAGGCCTGAGTTCAATCCCCAGAACCTACATAAATATGGAATGACAAAACCAACTCCACAAGTTCTTCTGACATCCATGCATGTACCATGGCAAATGAACTACCTTCCCGCAGAAGTGATAATAAAAATCTAGGAACAAAAAAAATGTGTGTGCATACTTTGAAAGTGTTACCCAATTTCTATTGCAAATATGCTTAATTAAGCATCAAGACAAATCTTCACTTTTTGTTGTTGTTGTTACTGGCTTATTAAACTGAGAACATTTTTCTTTTGAGACCTATTTCAGCCAGGCCAGATTGGCTTTCAACTTGTTCTATAGCTGAGGATAACCTTTAACTCCTGTTCTTTCTGCCTCCACCTCCCCAGTGGTAGTATAGCTATGTACCACCACACATGGCTACT
>NW_026074133.1:0-1643 GCF_014885135.2 Alexandromys fortis
ATTTCATAAGGGCAAACTTAAGGAAAAGTGATCTCAAATTACAAAATAATCATATGCCAGTATGAGTATTCATATTTATATAATTATTCTTATAAAGTTTTCATCCGGAATCTAATCAGTATATTAATTAGTAATGAAATTTAAAACTTTCTTGTTACTGCTTGTTATCTTTGTCATTAGAGTAGAGATATTAAAATGAAATAAGAACTATATGCACTGATGCAAACAACACACACACACACATAAAATAAAAATGTTGAAATATTATACATTTAAATACAAAAATGCTGTTGAATTTACATATTCTATTTAATATTTACTCTATAATTTGGTACAAAATTATAATTTGCAAATAACTGGAACATATTTATTAAAGGAAGTGTGATCAAGAAATAAGAGGATGTACATATCAGTATCCAATATAAAAGAACTTACTTGTTTTTGAGTAACTTATGAATTCTCAAACCTATATTTGTTGTTTGGATTTTTTTACTTTCGGGTAGATTTTAAGTTAGAGATACGAAAATAGCTAAAACATAATTTTTTTTAAGGTTAAAAGTGTAGTCTTGCCTGGATTGTATGATATAGTATCTGCTTGTCATGTAAGTATTTCACTGTAATCCGAATAAAGAGATCAGACCATTGGCTTCTATTCAATTCTGGACATTACTAACGCAGGGAAAGAGGAATGGACTTTGTGAGGGTGCTGCAATTGCCTCTGCATTTTTATCACTTATTGGTGTGAACAATTTGGTACAAAGCAATAATAAAACGGAATGTAATCAAATGTCACTATGGTCTCTTATACTGCAATAATGTCAGATAAGAATAATAGGTTTCATAAAATGCCAGGCGAACCTAGGGACAACCTGATTCTGTTCATGTTCAGATTCATGGTTCAATAAAATGTATTCATATACATTTGCTTCATACAAGGTGATATACAATAAGCTACATCTTTGATTTTATTTAATTATATTGATTTCCCCCACAGTGGATTATTGAAGGTCTTTATTAAATAAGGTTTGGTGAGCAAAAGTTCCTCAATAGATTTGAAATCCCAAGTATAATAACAAGGAGAAAATCTATTTAATATTTCTTCATTATGGGGCTTGTTGCCACAGGAGGAAAATGAACCAATGGCTTGTCCTGTTTGCAGTCCCAAGATAACAGGTTTTTGAAAGATACATTAATATCAAGAAAATTAACTAATTGCCAAACATAAATTCTAAGGCAAAGTGTCATTGTAATTATGATTTCCTGAAATGTTTACTCCTGTAGTCAATAGCCAAGCTGTCCTTAACCATTGTTGTTCTGTTGAGGCATGAGAGCAAAATTCCCAAATGCAAGTCTGGCAAAATTTAACACTATCCCTAGCTTGTGTATAAGACACTAACATTTGAAGAATGAGTATAAAACCTTTGTAAAACCGCTGCTCAAGAAAAGTGAATATGAATACATTTAAACTTTTAGAATTCCTAGGGATGAGGTACAGGCATTAAACAAATCTCCGTGAGTATTAATTCATGAATAGAAGAAAACTTCTTTTTTTAATTAATTTATTCATTTATTGAAGATTTCTGTCTCTTCCCCGCCACTGCCTCCCATTTCCCTCCCCCTCCCCCAAGCAAGTCCCCCTCCCT
>NW_026074134.1:0-1692 GCF_014885135.2 Alexandromys fortis
AAAAAAAAAAAAAAAAAAAAAAAAAAAAGGAAAGAAAGTAAAAAAATCAGACTTCAGACTTTATTAAACCCTTGAAATTTCCCAAGTAATATGATAGGAGAATGGATAGGCCTTCAATACAGTTAGTTTAAGCTAAGAGCATCCTCTCGGGGGAAGGAGGCTATGCCAGGAAAGACAGCCATGGCCTTTCACTGGAGAGAGACTGGAGACTGAGTCCAATCGTGTCTGGATAATGAAAAAAGCAAGAACCAAAAAAAAGAAAGAAAGAAAAAAAGAAAGAACCCTCAACGAGGCTGAGTGAGCCTCCTGGGCAGGAAGCGCTGTTCCAGGAGTGCCACATCCCGATTCCACAGGAAGAGGGCACACAAGCTCCATGTTTGGGACCCTGTTAGCCCTCACCCCAGGCGTCTTCTCATTTTGGCTGATCCTGATGTCTAACATATTATAAAACTGTAATAGTAAGTACAGCCATGAATATGCACGGGAGATTGGGTCCAGACTCTCCACGAACACAAAAATCCCTGGGTTCCTTTTATAAAGCGACGTGCATGCCATTTCCACACAAGCTGCACAATCCACACACAACCTCTTGTATTCTTGGAGTCCCCTCTAGACTCCTCATATCTCTAGGACACAGACAGCCAAGTTCAGAGCCCACTCCTGAGTCCTGCAAGTCCCGTTAGCAAATTATTGAACCCAAGACCGTTGTGAGGACTCCCACATTTGTAGCCAAATATACACACACGTATGTGTCTACATCTGTGTGGGGGATGTGCGTGTGAGTACAGGCGTTGACGGAAGCCAGAGAGTTCCAGACGGCCCTCAGCCACCTGATATGGGTACTGGAAACTGAACCTAGGTCCTCCACTCTTAACCTCTGAGCCATCTCTCCAGCCCTGGATTTACAAGTTAAAAAAAAAAAAAAAAGGAAGGAAGGAAGGAAGAAGAAAAGAAAGAAAGAGAATTCTAGTCAGGGCTTTCAAACTCAAAGACCTCACATGATAGTGACTGTCTTTCCAACAGAAAAGCAATCCTTGGCCTCATCAGTGATGCTGATGTCATAGAACCTTCATCCTGCAGCAGCTTGACTGACTTGTGTGCCGGAAGAGTCAGACCTTTCCTGGGTAGATTAAAAGGCTGCCTGAGAGACGGAGCCTCGTCCGCTGCTTGCTCACAAGCCTCAGCTGTTCAGCTGACTGATTCATCCGAGCCAGTTTTCAGTGTCTCCTAAGAATGCGGAGCTGCCGATCTCAGCTCCTGCCATTCCTGCAGCATATGACTGTGTAGTCTGTGGGGGCTTCTACAGGAGACGCTGATCGTGGCTTCCTCCGTGACCTTCCGGTTAATTGTCGCTACTGAATCTTTAATACTTTAAACATATACATCACTTATTTTGCTCCCAAATCAGTGGCTTAATAAATGCCAACACATACATTACATTATGTTAATCTTTAATATATTTTTTGAGCAGTCAAAAGTATATTAAAAATTAGAATAAAATTAAATTTCACCTTCTCATTCTTAAGCTGCTGGCTAATGTCATTTTACACAGTGCTATCATGTTCTATGAATTGACATTTTGCTGTGAATTAATGGGTTCAGTCATTTATTTACTGTCTTGGGTATTACCTATCATCTTTTCTTTTTTTTTCCTTTTTTTTTTTTTTTTTTTTTTTTTTTTTTTTTTTTTTT
>NW_026074135.1:0-1692 GCF_014885135.2 Alexandromys fortis
CCCTCCCTCGCTCCTTCCCTCCCTCCCTCTCCCCTCTCTTACACACACACGTGGGCACACCCCAGATATTATTCAATGGATAAACAGTTTAGAAAACATTAACTTAGTAAAATTCAAAATACAGCATTGAACCCGGCTTGCTTACCAGCTGCTGGCCTTTCGGACCCCACCCCGCATACTGAAGCTTTGCATTGCTGACTTCTGGTGGGTCCAGACTCTGAGGGTCCCTGAGGAAACAGACAGACAAACAGAAACAAAGCACAATGTTGGGAACCAAGAGTATACTGTGCTTCCACTTATCCTCTGCTGGTGTCTTACTCTTCCCCGTCTCTTAGTTACTGAACAATACGTCTCACTCAGCTTCCACCAGATTCCTGCGGATGTATGTAATTTATGTGAAGCTGAAATACGTCCACTGCTACTTAATCCAAATGGTAAATATTCATCAGGAGAAAACGTACAGAGAACTATATAGATCAATTTTTAAAATGTCCAGGGCAGTTAACATTAAACGAAACCTACAGCCAAGCAGCAATAAATCCCACACCCGAAGTCTTCATCGCTGGCTTTCCCTGCAGATAATTCTTTTCTAAGTATGAAGCAAGGTCATCCTGACCTTTGAAAGCCAGTGGTCTCAGGATGAATGGTGTCCTCTCATGATACAAAGAATGAGAAAGGGAGGAGAACTGGGAGAGGGAGAGAGGGAGACAAATTGAAAGATGTGTTTCCTATTCAATGTTCCTTGCATTTTTCATTCCTTTTTATTTTGGGTACTTTCCAATTGTGTCTACATGGGAGTCAGCTTGTAGATAAACACACGTATGAACTGTGTTTGAATGTATACATGCTCAGCTGTGTGAGCATGCATGCATGTGCAGGTCGGAGCCAAAGGTTAATGTTAGATGTCTTTCCTAATTTTCGAGTCAGGGTCTCTCATTATCGGGAAGCTTGTCCGTCTGGCTGGCATGGTTGGCCTGGAACCTCGAGGGATCCTGCCCTCCCAGTGCTGGGATCGCAGGCACATGCACTTGTTTTCTCCTGGGGGCTGTGTAAACGCCTTATGCTTTCATAGCAGCATTTTACTGACGGAGCTGCCTCCCAAGCTCCATTTGTTTTCAACCTTAATTTACAGATATGGAAAATACCTTGACAACCAAATACTGTCTTTATATTCAAATGTCCTAATAAATCAAAGCCACGGTAAAACACCATGAAAACTCCACAGGTAGAAAAAAGGATCTTTACATTTCTTTGAGGGTACCACTCCACCCGTGGAATCGCATCCGTGTTCTGGGGAAGCTGATGGCCAAGGGAGCACCTGCCCTGATGTCATAGTTCCTCCACTGAAGCCAGAGCCATGGAAGTGCTGGCTTATGAGTAAAGAAAGAATAGGTGAGTGATCTCCTGTCTTTGGGAAAGGAAGACACTGACTGAGTTTTAGGGGTTTTGCAAAGGGGTGGGGACAAGAGGGAAGAAATATGAAACATGTCTTTAAGTGATCAGGCTTTCAAACACAGAAAATTCCAGAGAAATTTGAACAACACTGCAAGAATCAAGACAAACTGGCTTTGTGGGAGCCTAGCCAGTTTGGATGTCCACCTTCCTAGACCAGGATGGAGCGGGGAGAACTTTGGACTTTCCACAGGGCAGGGAACCCTGACTGCCCCTCAGACTGGAGAGGGAGGGGGAGAG
>NW_026074136.1:0-1700 GCF_014885135.2 Alexandromys fortis
GATGGTTGTGAGCCACCATGTGGTTGCTGGGAATTGAACTCAGGACCTTTGGAAGAGCAGGCAATGCTCTTAACCTCTGAGCCATCTCTCCAGCCACCTAAAATTTTATTTTTATTATGTGTAAATGTCTGTGTGTGGGTGGGAGTGCGCATCTGCCCAGAGTGTCCACATCATGCCCTGGAGCTAGAGTTACAGGTGATTGTGAGCAGCCCGGTGTGGGCGCTGGGAAGTGAACATAGGTCGTTTGCATGAGCAATGCACGCTCTTAACATCTGAAGTGACCTGTCAAGCCCCACACTGCGCTATGTAAAAGAATACAATTCAGTCAATTCTGATGAATGATGTACACTGGTAATCCTTGTATTCAGAAGCCAGAGACGGGTTTTCAGCAAACTCAAGGCCAGCCTAGTCTGTCCCTGAAGATGGAGGCCAGCCAGGGCTGCATACCAAGACCCCGTCTCCATAAAGAACAGGGAGTGGGAGCAAAGACAGAAAAAGTACCCAGTTCAATATCGAGTTGAAGATTGTCCCCTGACTGAGTGTGGGTTAATGTGAACACCATTAAACCATCTGTTACTACCATCATATCACACTAAAATATGAATGGCTGGTGTTCCAGTGTGGTGGCACATGCCTTTAGTCCCCATACTTGGAAAACAGAATCAGGTAGATCTCTGAGTTTGAGGTCAGCCTGGTCTACAGAGTGAGTTCCAGGAAGACAGCCAGAGCTACACAGAGAAACCCTGTCTCAAACACCCCCTCTCCCCAGTATGAATGTTTGGATATCTTTTGGTATCAATAAATTAGTAAATTTAAAGCATGAGGCAGCATTGTATGTTTGTTTGGTATAGAATATATCTTAGAAAACAATTAGCAATGTGGAATTGCCCTCTGTATGCTGTGAATATATTTTATTACCATTGGTTAATAAAGAAGCCTTTTGGCCTGTGGCAGTGCAAAATAGAGCTGGGTGGGAAAAACTGAACTGAATTCAGGGAAAAAGAAGGTGGAGTCAGGGAGACGCCATGTAGCTGCCAAAGGAGAAAGATGCCAGAACCTTATCAGTAGACCACAGTTTCATGGTGATACACAGATTAAAAGAAATGGGTTAATTTAAGATGTAAGAGCTAGCTAGGAATATACCTAAACTATTGATCAAACAGTGTTGTAATTAATACAGTTTCTGTTTGATTATTTGGGTCAAGGCAGCCGGGAAACAAACAAGCAGTCTCTGTTTACAAATTAGTACAAGAAAAGTAAAAAGTTCAAGTTAAGTTGGGTGGTGGCAGCACATTCCTATAGTCCCAGCCCTCGGGAGGTAGATGCAGGCGGATCTCTGTTTTAAGGTAAGCCTGCACTACAGAGGGAGTTCCAGGACAGCCAGGGCCACACAAAAGAAAACCCTGATTCAAAAAACAAAAAATTAAAGTTAAATAACACACTGAGAAAAATAAAAACATTGCACAGAGAAGGACAACTGTGCAACCCTATTCAGATGATTGAGTTAAATGAAACGAGAGAAATAAAAAATGGTGTGTATGTTTGTAAGCACAACTCTGTCTTCTGTCCTTATCTGTGGTGTGAGGGATTGAGTTAAGGTTCTGCTAGGAAAAATATTCTTCCTACTAAGCTACATCCCCAGGTGTCAACTTAAGAAATATTTTTTACCTGACTGCTCTTTGGACTGGAGAGGGAGGGGG
>NW_026074137.1:0-1695 GCF_014885135.2 Alexandromys fortis
GGGAGCTTTTTAAAAGGAAATCTGACCAGTTAGTTCCTTCAAGTGAGGTCTCACCCAGGGTTATTTGCATTATCTGCTCATGACTCTGTCACTGTCCCAGGGACAGGGCTACTCCAGAGTTTGCTGTCAAGATCACATGTGGATGAACTTGGAGTTCATAGCTGAGGGAAGCTACTCCTAATCCTCACAGTGGAAAGCAGAGCCATAAGTCTGAGCTGTTTACTTCTAAGAGTGAAGGGAAAACATGTTCATAGAAAGTGAACAAATATGCAGAAAATATGAATCAGAATGTAGAAAATACACATTACAATAAACAGATACGTACAACTGAAGCCATCAGGATTCTGAAGTTTAATTAATTTTTAAAGGAAAATTCAGTAAGAAGATAAAGAAAAGAATCTACTCCCTAACACTACCACTGAGGCTGGTACAGAAGCCACTCCGTGCGGAAACACAACTCTCACCTGCCAGGCTACAGGCTCTAGTTTATTCTGCACCCACATTTGAGTGACCTTAGCCTTTGATCTCAAATTTGGGTAACGTTGAATTCCATGTTCCAATGTGGCCACTTGCTCATTATGTTTTTATAATATCAGAACAAAGAATATTCAAGAACCTGCCATTTTGAAATGCATTGGAAGAAATATGTCTAATGATTGCAACACAGTGTGGAAATCTGTGCTATGGTCCAGAGATGCCATCTAGTGACACTGGAAGCCCCTAATTGGTGCCACCCACAGGTTTGTTAGTACATTTCCAAGTCACTGGCCAGTCAAAGGATGTGAGGTCAGGCACAGGGCTGGTCTGTGAATATCTACCATAGGGGATAAAGATATCCGAAGACAAAGTGTGGTTGAGCTCTGAGCTGCAGTGTCCCAAGATCTCCACTATTACAGAAATTCTAATCAGTAGGTAGACTTGCAGAAGGTTCAGTGTAAGCTGCTGTCCTTCCAAGAACTTTTGTTCTTTGAAGGGAACTAATCCTAAGAATCTCTACACTCCCCTCTTGCTGCTGGGAGACCATAATATTCAGAAATTTTTTTTGGTTGTTTAAGACAAGGGTTCTCTGTGTACCTTTTGAGCCTCTCCTGAAACTACATCTTTAGATCAGGCTAGCCTCATACTCACAGAGATCCGTCTGCTTCTGACACCAGAGTGTTCATGTTTAATGTCTTGTCTACTGCTGACTGACTACATTCAGAACTATTAATTCTCCAGGTTGCAAACAGGCCCCGTCCAGTGCCTATATGAATGGCTGACCTGAGAGCAACGTAAATATGACTGTGGATGCAAGTGTACTTAGGCAAACACTGAGGGATGCTGGGAAAAGATCCCTGGGGTCTCCAAGATAAGACACAAGTGAAGCTGTTGGTCACAAGGTATTTTGCATCCAATGGCAAGCTCAGCTTGATGGTAGACACCCACATGGTATTAAGAAGGGAAACAACTACCAGATGTTTTACTCTGACTGGTCCATGTTCACCATGAGAAGCCCACAGGCATGAATATGGGCACACACACAGACACATAGACACACATGGTGACAAATATTTAAATAGATAAGTAAATATAGTATGTTTGCGGGGTCTAGGAGAAACTTGATTTCACTCTGAGGTTATCTGACAAAATTGGGAAATTGAATAAAAAGAGCTTGGGAGATTGCAGCATGAACACATACAGGTCTGTTGTATTTGT
>NW_026074138.1:0-1690 GCF_014885135.2 Alexandromys fortis
AAAAAAAAAAAAAAAAAAAAAAAACAAGATCAGGAAAAAGAGTCAGAGACACATATTCCCAGTGTTGGGAGTGATAAAAGCACCAATGTGTTAACAGCCACAGATATAAGCAGAGGTCCTGATGCAGACCCATGCAGGCCCTGTGCTTGCCACTTCAGCCCATAAGAGCCCTGCTTAGCTGAACCAGTAGGTTGTGTTCTCCTGTTGTCCTTCATCTTTTTGACTCCTACAATCTTCCTTCCCCCTTCCCATAGGATTCCCTGCTCTATGAGAGGAGTGATCCAATGGAGATCTCCAATTTACAAACACACACACACACACACACACACACAAAATCTGCATAATGTCTGACTGTGGGTCTCTGCACCCTCTCCTAGTTGCTGCTGGAGGAAGCCTCTCTGGTGAGGCTTGGACAAAGCACCAATCTATATGTATAGCAGAATATCATTAGGAATCATTTCGTTATTTTTTTTTTCCCCAGTGGTGTTAGCTTCTACTCTAGGTGTCTGGGATCTCCAGTCTCCAGTTCTGGAGAGGACATCAAGTTAAACCAGACATTTGTTGGTCACTTCCACAAGTTTGAAGCCAACAGTGCCCCAGCACAACTTGCAAGCAGGACAGATTGTAGGTCTGTAGCATTTTTGTGCTGGGATTGGTGTCCAGGTTTCTCTTTCCATTGCCTGTAGCCTATGTTCCAGTGTAAAAGAGATCAGAATGTAGAGATGAAGACTCCATGCAAGCACCAACTGGTTAAACTAACCTCTGTACATTAAATGAGGTGTGTGGATGTTGTCTTCAGCAATGGGGCCCAACTGTCAGGTTTTTGTTTTTTGTTTTTTTTTGTTTTCAGTGAGCGAACCACTCTCCTAGCATTAGCATGGGTGTTTTAGGGATCTCTACAGAACCCCTAAGCAAACAACTCAACCAAATACAGCATAGTCCTACCACTGGAAGGCTTGCCTGGATATAAAAGATGGCCATTTCAGACTCCGCCTTCTCTCTTACTCAGTAGGGTCACCCTTATTGATTCCAGGATGTTTCTACTGCAATAGGTTTCAATACTGTCCCACAAATGCCTCCCAGTTCCCCTGACACCCTCTCGCTCCATCTCTTCCCCTTATCTGATCCCACCCACTCCTGTCCCCACCCACTTCCAGCCACCCCCCAAATCTATTCTGTTTCCCCTTCCAAAGGAGATCTACGTGCCCACCTCAACCCCCCTTTCCACCTAACCTCTCTGTGCCTTTGTAGCTTGATTATCGTTTGCCTAACAGCTATTTACGTATTAGTTAGTGAATACACACCACATTTGTCTTTCTAGGTCTGTCTGGGTTACCTCACTCAAGTTAATTTCTTTTTCTAATGTCACTTGCCAGGAAATTTCATGATGTCATTTTTAAATGGATGAATAAATTCCATTGTGTAAATACATTTTCTTTATCCGTTAATAGGTTGTAGGTTGTTTCTAGTTTCTGGCTATTATGAAAAAAAACACATTTCAAATAAAGATTTCTTCTGTTCTTTACATAATTAGTGTTTATAATACATTTTGCAACCTGCATGCTTAAATCCTGTTAAACCTGAAGTAAGAGGATCCCGACTGATGTGCCAGATTCTAAATCTACCCTTTCCATATCATCTGAAATAAGACAGGTAGAGGGAGGGGAAAACAGAAGGCAAAAAAAAAAAA
>NW_026074139.1:0-1700 GCF_014885135.2 Alexandromys fortis
CCCAGCACTCGGGAGGCAGAGGCAGGCGGATCTCTGTGAGTTCGAGACCAGCCTGGTCTACAGAGCTAGTTCCAGGACAGGCTCCAAAGCTACAGAGAAAACCTGTCTTGAAAAACCAAAAAAAAAAAAAAAAAAATTGGCTCAAAAAAAATTTATGAGATATATACCTGTATATATAATATCATAAAATTTAACTAGTTTACATTAAAATTTTATTTCACAATTCTCAAAGACCACTCATTAGCATATCAATTAACTTTATTTTCCCTTACTCAGCCAAAATGTATTAAATACCATGAAAATGGCAGTTCTCGTTCCATTTCCCAGCTTCCAAAGACAATTAAAATAAGTCTCTACTATAAAAGACTTAACTGTGAGTCCCCTATAGTAGAACATGCCTATAATACCAGCATTCAAGGATGAGGCAGGAGGATCAGAGTTCAAGGCCAGCATGAGCTACAAGAGAACTTGTCTGCTTGGAAAGTCAAGGGAGTAAAACTAGCAAACATCCCATGTGTGGTAGGAATAGGGAGGTTTGGAAACAGAGAAGTAGGGGCACTTGGCTAAGACAAGAAACGTCTTGAAACACTTATGGGAGGACAGGGATAAATTTGCTGTTGTGGTAGTTTGAATGTAATTGGCCCTATAAACTTTTAGGGAGTGGCCCTCTTAGAAAGTGTAGCTTTGTTGATGTAGGTATAGCCTTGTTGCAGGAAGTGTGTCACTGTGGAGCCGGGCTTTGAGGTC
This sequence comes from Alexandromys fortis, assembly GCF_014885135.2. Classification (NCBI taxonomy): domain Eukaryota; kingdom Metazoa; phylum Chordata; class Mammalia; order Rodentia; family Cricetidae; genus Alexandromys; species Alexandromys fortis. Next base: position 748 of record NW_026074139.1, read on the forward strand.
TCATATATGCTCAAGCCACGCCCAGAGTTTCAGTTCTCTTCCTATTGCCTTTGGATCAAAATGTAGAATTCTTGCTGGCCAGTGGTGGCACAGCCCTTTTATCCCAGCACTCAGGAGGAAGAGGCAGGCAGATCTCTGTGAGTTTGAGGTAAGCTTGGTCTATAGAGTGAGTTCCAAGACAGCCAGAGCTACACAGAAAGATCCTGTCTTGGAAAAAAAGAATTCTCAGCTCCTCCAGGACCATGTCTGAATTCATCCTGCCATGTCCCACCATGATGATAATGGACTAACCCTCTTAACTGTAAGCAAGGTATCCCAATTAAATGTTTTTCTTTATAAGAGTTGCCGTGGTCACAATGTCTCCTCACAGCAATAGAAACCCCAACAAAGATAGTTGACTTTCTTGTCATTATGACAGAATGCCTGACAAAGCCATCTTAAAGGGAGGAAGGGTTTATTTGGCTCACAATTTCTATTAATCATCATGGCAGTTGGAAGATGTGGAATGTTAAAATAGATTTTTTTTAAAGTATAATGTGTATATTGTGTGCATGATGTGTGTGTTGGGGGTACACGTGTACCATGGCCTACCTGTGGAGTTCAGAGGACAACTTTGTGAAGTTGGTTCTCTATATCTACCTTTATGTCATTTCTGGGGATTGACCTCAGGGTCCCAGGTTTGCATGGCAAGACCCTTACCCACTGATTCCAGTAGATTCCTTACCTCACAGCAGATAAAAACTATAGAGAAGGGACCAGAAACCAAGCATAACCTTCCAAGATATGCCCCCACGTGACCTACTTCCTCCCATTTGACCCCTCCTCCTAAAGTTGAACCACTTTTCAAAATAGCACTATAAATCTCTGTGAGTTCGAGACCAGCCTGGTCTACAAGAGCTAGTTCCAGGACAGGCTCCAAAACCACAGAGAAACCCTGTCTCGAAAAACCAAAA
>NW_026074140.1:0-1703 GCF_014885135.2 Alexandromys fortis
CTCACAACCACCTGTAATGGGGTCTGGTGCCCTCTTCTGGCCTGCAGGCATACACACAGACAGAATATTGTATACATAAGAAAGAAAGAAAGAAAGAAAGAAAGAAAGAAAGAAAGAAAGAAAGAAAGAAAGAAAGAAAGGAAGGAAGGAAGGAAGGAAGGAAGGAAGGAAGGAAGGAAGGAAGGAAGGAAGGAAGGAAGATTGATTCCTGGCCTAAAGGCATAAGAGAGTCCCTAATGGCCCTGGCTGTCACCACATTGATGAGGCTACAGGTGGCCGAGATTGCCCTGAGCACCTCATCCCTGGTGATTTTACAACAAGAAATGGAAATAATTCACTCACAATCGACAGCAACCTTAAAAAAGAAACTGCATTATATTATTTACAAAAGTCTTTGGATTCCTTAGCAAGGGTAACATTACAAAATAGGAGAGGCTTAGACTTGTTGTTTATGGAACAGGGAAGAATTTGCAGGGCACTTGGAGAAGAATGTTGCTTCTATGAGGACCATTCCGGGATAGTTACAAGAATCCTAGATGACTTAAGAAAAGATATTGATTCGTTTAAGTCAAGCATCCCCTATGAGACCTGGTTTAATTGGTTGCCATGGCTTACCACACTCATCTCTTCTCTAATTTGGCTGATAGCTATTTGTTTATTGATCTGTCTTTTTGGCCCATGCAGTCTCCAAAGACTGGAACAAGTATTCCAAAACCAAATACAACTGGTACAATTCATGGCCCTTCAAGTACATTATGATAGGCTCGATATATCTCACCCCATGGATGAACTCTCCATTTGAGGGTATACAGTCCAAAACTCCAAAACTCCGGATACGCTGACCCCATATCCTCTCCCCAGTGGGGTATTCTGGCCTAGAGACCTGGGTAGGGGGTGGGATATCAAACAAAAAGGGGGAGATATTGGGCCAAAATTATCTCAGGGCCTGTACCTCAAGGCCTGTAGGACAGAAAAAAAACCTGGCTTGAGTTTGAAGGATAGTCTCAAAGCTACTGAGTGAGGATGAGAAAGCAAAATCTAGGTAGAGGCTCCTCCAGCCAGAGGAGGCTTGGCTGTCTCTCATTGGCTGGAGGAACTTCCATATCACTTCAACCCCTATGTCACTTAACCTATATAAGCTAATGCTCACAGTAATAAACTAAGTTCCTGCTTTGACTTGACTCCCTATGACATCTGATTGTCCTGCATGTGGGACTGTAGAATGGGCAGATAGCACACTCACCTTTCTCTGGGGAATAAGGCTAAGGAGTCCTGGGACCTCCCTCACACATGACTGAAGTCTACATGGAAATTATATTTGCTTCTAATTACCAATCTGATCAGGCAGTGTGAGATGGGGAGGCAAATAGACAATTTTACAACAACTGGAAATAGGGTTGCCTTTCTTTACCACTGTTGTCATTGCTTCTTGTGGCCACTTGGGGGAGAAATGGTAAAATGCATGTGTTTATGTGCATGTATGTGTGTGTGTGTGTGTGTGTGTTCACCTTCTTGTACTTGCCAATTTTTGTATAGTACCTTTGACAGGATAACAATACTTTAAGGTTGGGGGCTGGAGAGATGGCTCAGTGGTTAAGAGCATTGCCTGCTCTTCCAAAGGTCCTGAGTTCAATTCCCAGCAACCACATGGTGGCTCACAACCATCTGTAAAGAGGTCTGGCGCCCTCTTCTGGCCTTCAGGC
>NW_026074141.1:0-1690 GCF_014885135.2 Alexandromys fortis
AAAAACACAAGGGGAAAGAAAGATAGGGACCAAAGTATAGTGAAAGCTTCCTTTTCAGACTAAGGAGTCCCAAAATATTTCTAACCTTACTGCAAAACATTTGATTGTAAATAAAATTTTATATCTATTCAAAAGTTGCAACAAAAAAAAGATAGTGGAGTTCCTTTGTATTTTTCACTTAGATTTCTTATTAACATCAAATGTAATGGCAGTATAATTAGTAAAGTTAAGATACTAATATTGATACAATGTCATGAAATAAACTCCTGACTTTGTTTAAATTTCACTGTCATCTTGTCCACTGTCTGTTTCCATGTAGCCCTTTCTGTTCAAGGGTTACACCTTGGATCTTACTGTCACGCCTTGTCACTCTCCTTTGCTTTCATGACCTAGTTGATGCATGCTCATTAATTATTTTGCTTCATATCCCCCAGTTTCTATTTCTGTAATATTTTCTCATTATTCAAGTCATTATATCGTTAACAGTACACTAGAGAAATGTTATAGAATATTTTTATTTGTTTATTTTTTATTTGTTTATTTATTTGTTCATTTTACTTTTTGAGAATGAGTCTAGACTGGCTTAGACATTACTAGGTATCCAAGGATGACCTGAAACTTTTGATCGTCTGCCTGCATCTCTTGGGTAACAGGATGATAGGAGTATAGCTGATTAGTTAATGTTTTAGAGTTGTAATTTTCTAGCTCCACTGTGTACACATGACTCATGAACTACATTTACTGGATGATGCAGTTCAACATAAAGGGACTGGAGAGAAAGCTCATCAATTAAGAGCACTTGCTGTTTTTGTTGAGGACTCTAGTTGGTTTGTAGCACCCATACTTTGGTTCACAACCAACTGTACGTCCGGGTCCATGGAATCCAGGGCTATCCTCTTGGCTCTATGGGCTCATGCAGACATGTGATGTACATAAATCCATGCAAGCACATACACACACACACACACACACACACACATACACACATTTCTTTAGAACAATGTACAGAAAACACTTTGTGTGATATCATTTCTTTTAAATGGCTACTCTACTGATACTAAGAGCAAGTTTAAGATTTACTTTATTTTTAATTATATGTATATTTAGGGAGGGTATGCATGTGTAAGTGCAGATGTCTACAGAGACCAGAAGATTGAACCTTCTGGAATCAAGGTTATAAGTGACTGAAAGCTATCCAACATGGGTGACTGGGAACAAATTTGAGTCCCCTGGAAGGGCATCACAGGATCTCTTAAGTGCTGAGCCATTGCTCTCATCCCTCAGGCACTTCAGTGTGTTTTAATGAGAACAACATGAGATTCTGTAATTAAAGTTTTCTACCTTCTGATGTCATTTGGTAAGTATCACTAGAAGCTGGTCAACCCATAGTAATGAATACTATCACCAATGTAAGCTAAAGTTTTCAGCATAAACTTTGAAGAGGAAAAAAAACCTGTTTGTGTAGTCTCAAAGAACCTTCTCCAGAAAATTTCTCTGCTACAAATGGGAAAAGAATAATCCTATAGATGAATAAGTTGGATAATATCAAGTGAACCCCATGAAACTGTGAAATTTATTTGCTCTATTGTGAAAACAAAGTAAATTGAAGTAAAGACTTCTAGTTACTATAGTTATTACTTCATTGGTTTCTATTTCCCAAACCTTTTCTCTCTTGTTCTCTCTCTCTCTC
>NW_026074142.1:0-1694 GCF_014885135.2 Alexandromys fortis
AAAAAAAAGATATATTGCCATTGTCAGGCAGTGGTGGTGTACACCTTTAATCCCAGATCTCAGGAGGCAGAGGCTGGTGGATCTCTGTGAGTCCGAGGTCAGCCTGGTCTACTAGTTCCAGGACAGGCTCCAAAGCTAAAGAAACCCTGTCTCAAAAAACAAAAACAAAACAAAACAAACCAAAAAAAAAAAAAGATTTTTGCCATGATTGGTTAAATAAAGAGCTAAACAGCCAATAGCTAGCAAAAGTATAAAATAAGAATTCTGGACAGAGAGGAAGTAGGAGGAGATAACTGAGGCACAGAGGAGACACCAATGAGACAGAGGGAGCCAGGCATACAGAATGAAAGATAAAAAGCCACATGGTAAAACATAGAAATGAGTTAAGATATCAGAACTAGTTAAGAACAAGCCTAAGCTAAGGCCAAACTCTTATAAGTCTCCATGCCATTATTTGTGAGCTAGTGGCCCAAAGAAAAATCTGTTTACAGTCTAAAAGGCAAAGGTTAATAACAGATCTTTCTATTCCCCAATCACTTTCCACATGATTTTTTTGAGACAATGTCTTTCAACATAACCTAGAGCTTACTGATTCAACTAGGCCAGCACAACCCAGGTCTCTTCCGCACTAGTGGCACTAGAATTACAGGCATTTGATTCTGTGGTGCATGCAGGTGTTCTGTGGATGCTAGGGGTTTAAACTAGGGTGTTCATACTTCCTCAGCAAGCACTTTGCTCACGGAGGCATCTCCCTAGTCTCATGATCAGTCTATTGTATTGGATAAGATGAACTATGATTTAGGCATGGTGGCACACATGCACAATTCCACAATCTAGATGGTAGGAGCAGGAATATCAGGAATATAAGTCTAAGTCCTACCTGGGCTATGTGAGACCCTAGCTCAAACCAAAACATAAATACGTAATTTTTTAATAAAAATTTTAAAAACCTATTTTCCCAGTATGAGGTAAGCAGAGGCAGGTGTATCTCTGTATGTTTTGAGACCAGCATGGTCTACAAGAGCAAGTTACAGGACGGCCAGGGATACACAGAAAAACCAACCCTGTCTCAAAGAAAACAACAACAAAAAGAAGAAAAAGAAACAAACAGGTATTAAAAATTTAAAACATCAACGTAAAGACCAGAATGAAAAGGGTTAAAGCATAAAGCAGGAAATAGGTACACCTATAGAAGGACACAAAGTTCACAGTACTGTGCTCACAGACAAGGGATTCTATGAGAGGGAAATTAATAACCACACATCATTACATGTTTCTGGAGCTGACAAGGCAACCCCACAGACTGACAGTCTTGGGGAAAGGTTCCAGAATGAAATCCTAAACGCTACAGAGAAAACAGCAGTCTGCACACGAAAGGCACTAGAAATCACAAGGGAGTATGATCGTGAATGTGGAATCCACCAAAGCTAAATCCACATCAAAAGTAACAGAACTGCAGACATTTTGAAAACATGCATCAAATACATGCAATGAAAAACAGAGTGAGACCAAGCTCAGCTGGCTGAGTATTATAGGGAAGTACTACTTTCTGTCAATGGTAAAGTACAGAGCTCATCTTGCTCTCAGCAACCCTGAAGATCACTTTCAGAACCTTCCAGAAATGGCAGAAGAAAAATAAGTTTTCTGACAGGCAATGGTGACACTCACCTTTTAATCCCATAATCACAGCACTC
>NW_026074144.1:0-1685 GCF_014885135.2 Alexandromys fortis
ACCCCAAGGTGCGCTTACCGGGAAGATTCTCGCCTACGTCCATCCTGGGTTGGAGCTTCATCGCGTGTGCCTCAGAGAGCAGAGCTATCGAGTCTGAGCTCACTTCCTCTTCCTCCCAGCATTCTGTTCTGCCTACTCCACCCACCTAAGGGATGGCCTATCAAAATGGGCCAAGGCAGTTTGTTTATTAGCAATGACTTTCCTCCATCAATGGCAGAATATAGTGAGGCAAGAAATCCAAGCAGAGAGAAAGGGGAAAAGAAGGTGGAGTCAAGGAGACACCAGCAGACACCAGAGAAACAAGATGAACAAGCCATAATTCTTGTGGTAAAATATAGAACAACAGAAATGGGTTAATTTTAGTTGTAATAGTTAGTTAATAATAATAATCATGAGCTAACAGGCCAAACATTTTGTAATTAGTATTAAGTCTCAGAGTGCTTACTTGGGAATGGGGGGGGGGCAGAGAGAAATCGTCAGCTACACTTCTGATGTAACTGTAGAGTAACTTAAGGATAGTGAGCCTGAATATTATTTACTCTTGAATTTTGCTGTCAAAAATTCAATCTATAACTTTTGAGTTCAGCATCTTGCATGTTTTAAGAATGGGGTAGAATATAGCCAGTTTGTTTTCTAGAATGTAACATTTGTGGTCTTTAGAGTAGTTCTTAAAATAACTCCTTTTGCCATCTCAGATCTCAGAAGTCAGACTGACTTCCACTGTGGGCTTCTTGGCTTCCAAACTACTGCTAAATGTCCTATTCAGCTCCCCTTACTGATTTCCAGATCTTTCTACCTGTACCTGTAAACTTTTTGATACTTCTGCAAATTCCAAAGGGCTAAGAATTATGTGTGGGATAATCCTCTTATATGCCGTGAATATGTTTTCCCCCACTGATTAATAAAATAGCTGATTTGGCCAATAGCAAAGCAGGATGGATAGAGGTGGGAAAGTCAAATGAAAATACAGGAAAGAGAAAGGGAGAGTCTGGGATGACAGTGAGCTGCTGGAGCAACAAGATGCACTAGAGAAGGACCTGAAACTTTTCCAGTAAGCCAAGAGGCCCCCACACACGTTTACATCTGGATTTATAATACACGAGACCACACCCAAAGTGAGCAAGTACCTTAAAGGCTATTGGCTGAAAGAATTCCCACAGCAAGCCAAGAAGGTAGGAATCCTTATGACATGAGTCCTTCCTGATCTTATTTTTTAATTTTTAATTGATTTTATTGAGCTATGTATTTTTCTCTGCTCACCTCCCTTTCTTTCCCCTGCCCTTCTTGCCTCTCCTATGGTCCCCATGCTCCCAATTCACTCAGGAGATCTTGTCTTTTTCTATTTTCCATGTGGATTAGATCCCTTATGTCTCTCTTAGGGTCCTCATTATTGTCTACATTCTCCGTGAATTGTAGGCTGTTTTTCTTTGCTTTATGTCTAAAAGCCACTTATGAGTGAGTACACAGTATAGTTGTCTTTCTGGGTCTGGGCTACCTCACTCTATATGATATTTTCTAGATCCATCCATTTCTGATCTTAATGAGATTGTTACAAGATTTTGTCAATTTATAATAGTGCTGGCTTTTAGTTTGACATGGATAGCAGTTATTATGTTGATGCTTTCTCCCCACAGTCTGGTTCTTTTTTTTTTTTTAAGAATATTTTTTTAAATATTTATTTATTT
>NW_026074145.1:0-1693 GCF_014885135.2 Alexandromys fortis
GTGTGTCTTAGATTTCAAACCTATCCGGGAGAGAATTCACTTTCCCTCGTTAGGGAGAGACTAGTCCCCTATCATGTTGTGGTAGCCTGTGGGTCTCAGGACAATACAACTGTGGATCAGTAAAACTCCAGGATTAAAGTTCCTGAGTAACAGAAAAGAGCCCAAGCAACACACACACTGCCAGTCAAGGCTGAGTACTGCCCACAAGGTAAAATTTCCCTGTGGAAAAGCAAAATATTTCATGAGTGGTCAGCATATTTAGGAGGTTGAGAGTCAATGAGGGAGAAGTTGTGCCCTCAGGTGGTGTGAAGGAGAATGGCCTCCATAGGGTCCTGTTGTTCTTGGTCCCCCGTTGATGGACCTTTTGAAAAGCATTAGGAAGTGTAGCATTGATGGAGGATGTGTGTCCCTGGGTCAAGTGTAGTGATATTTTGTTTATGTTTTAAGAAATAAAGTTTGCCTGAAGATCAGAGTGCAGAACTAAGCCACTGAGGCCCAGAAAGTATTTGCAAACACCTTGAGTTCCAAGACAAGGCAGACCGATGCATATCAAGGCCACCATTGGCTACTTTAGAGTGAATCTGTATAGAAGAGAAGCAGAGCTCACAAAAAGTTGATATCAGCATTGGGTTAGTACCCCTTTAATCCCAGCACTAATCCCAGCGGGGAGACAAGGATGATATGGCTCGGTGGAGAGAGGAATATGAGGCAGAATGAGACCAGAGCTAGGGCAGTCTGAAGATTGCTAGACACAGTTGCAGTCTGAGGTTGCAGTCTGAGGACAGGATTGCCATTCCGGTCTGAGCATTGGTGGAGATGAGAACTCACTAGTGGCTGGCTGCACTGCTTCTCTGATCTTCAGCATTAACCCCTAACATCTGACTCCAGATTTTATTCATTAGGAAAAACTAGAATCCATGCTACAGTCCAGTACTAAGGTTTTAAAAGACTCCTGCCTCAGCCATTGAGCTCACTGCCTCCTGCTTATGGTTGGAGATGTGAACCCTCAGCCATTCTCACTGCAATTATTACCCTGCCTCCGGGACCTCTGACCCTCTAGAACTTCAAGGCCAATGAAACTATCACTTCTTAAAGTTGCCTTGGTTCTGTTGTCTTGCTGAAGCATTAGAAAAGAAAGTGATGTAGACCCTGGTTCCAGGAAGTTGGCTGTTGCTGTGTAACCATGTGACACCATTAGGATTTCGTACAGGAAAAGCTATTGAATGCTGTAGGTGCAGATTTATGGACCATCCTAACAGGAGCTTGGAAGACCGTGGTGCTGAGGGCTGTGACAATGTTAGAGGCCCGGTTCAAGTGGGACAGTGGCCAATCTTGTGATATATTAGCTTCTTACTCCCCTCTGCTTATGTTCACACCTAGTGTAAGTTAAAAGCAGTGGATGGATTAAATTGGTGGAGAAGGTTTCAAGACAATCAAATACTGCCTCTGTCATGTTATCTCTGTTGTCTCTGTGGAGCTGTACAATGAAAATGAGCAAGAGGGACAAAACACAATACAGTATGTACAGTCTGAGGACAAAGGGACAATGGGGAAGTTAGTGCTGGAGCCAAGGCTTGCGATGAAACCCATAGAGTTATTCAAGAGTTGCTCATTCACTGAAGAAGAAAGGGAAGCATGCATCCAGGGCAGGACCTTACACAGCCAGGTAAAGAGACCTAAAAAGCAGCAATCA
>NW_026074146.1:0-1652 GCF_014885135.2 Alexandromys fortis
AGTCCGGTGCTCCAGTGTGGGTCTCTGTCTCTATCTCCATCCATCACCAGATGAAGGTTCTATGGTGATATGCAAGATATTCATCAGTATGGCTATAGGATAGGGTCATTTCAGGTTCCCTATCCTCAGCTGCCCAAGGAACTAACTGGGAACATTGCCCTGGGCACCTGGGAGCCACTCTAGGTTCAAGTCTCTTGTCAACTCTAAGGTGGCTCCCTTAACTAAGATATGTGCTTCCCGGCTCCCCTATCCAACCTTCCTTTATCCCCAATCATCACATTTCCCCAAGTTCCCCCCATCCTCCACTTCTCACTTTTCTCTCCCCATCTCTGCTTACCCCCATCCCACCCCACCCCCAAGATCCCAATTTTTTTTGCCTGGCAATCTTGTCTGCTTCCCATAGCCAGGAGGATAACTATATGTTTTTCTTTGGGTTCACCTTCTTATTTAGCTTCTTTAGGATCACAAATTGTAGACTCAGTGACCTTTATTTATGATTAGAAACCAATTATGAGTGAATACATCCCATGTTCATCTTTTTGGGTCTGGCTTACCTCACTCAGGATAGTGTTTTCTATTTCCATCCATTTGCATTCTAAATTCGAGAAGTCATTGTTTTTTACCAGAGAGTAGTACTCTAATGTGTATATATTCCATACTTTCTTCATCCATTCTTCCATTGATGGGCATGTAGGTTGTTTCCAGGTTCTGACTATTATCAATAATGCTGCTATGAACATAGTTGAACAAATACTTTTGTCATATGATAGAGCATCTTTTGGTATATTCCCAAGAGAGGTATTGCTGGTTCCAGGGGTAGGTTGATCCTGAATTTCCTGAGAAACCGCCACACTGCTTTCCAAAGTGGTTGCACAAATTTGCATTCCCACCAGCAAGGGATGAGGGTACTCCTTCCTCCACAACCTCTCTAGCAAAGTCCTATCATTGGTGTTTTTGATTTTAGCCATTCTGACAGGTGTAAGATGATATCTCAAAGTTGTTTTGATTTGCATTTCCCTGATTGCTAAGGAGGTTGAGCATGACCTTAAGTGTCTTTTGGCCATTTGAACTTCTTCTGTTGAGAATTCTCTGTTCAGTTCAGTGCCCCATTTTTTAATTGGGTTAATTAGCATTTTAAAATCTAGTTTCTTGAGGTCATTGTATATTTTAGAGATCAGACTTTTGTCTGTTGCAGGGTTGGTGAAAATCTTCTCCCAGTCAGTAGGTTGCCTTTTTGCCTTAGTGACAGTGTCCTTTGCTTTATAGAAGCTTCTCAGTTTCAGTAGGTCCCATTTATTCAATGTTGCCCTTAATGTTTGTGCTGCTGGGGTTATGCATAGGAAGCGATCTCCTGTGCCCAGATTTGTAGGGTACTTCCCACTTTCTCTTCTATCAGGTTCAGTGTGTCGAGATTGATATTGAGGTCTTTGATCCATTTGGACTTGAGTTCTGGGCATGGTGATAGATATGGGTCTATTTTCATTCTTCTACCAGTTGACATCCAGTTGTGCCAGCACCATTTGTTGAAGATACTTTTTCTTCGATTGAATACTTCTAACTCCTTTATTGAAAATGAGGTGTTCATAGGTTTGTGGGTTAAAAACCGGGTCTTCTATATGATTCCATTGGTCGACTTCTCTGTTTTTATGCCA
>NW_026074147.1:0-1666 GCF_014885135.2 Alexandromys fortis
AGAGAGAGAGAGAGAGAGAGAGAGAGAGAGAGAGAGAGAGAGAGAGAGAATTTAGAGGGTAGTTAATTATTATGTCCATCAAGCAGAATAATAGTATTAGGACCTCTCCTGTGGTCTAGCTATTCACAGGTTTTTGTACTAGTTAACAGTAACACTCATGAGCTCTGCCTTGTGGAGAGGGCTTTAAATCCAATCAGTAGTAAGTTGATTACTCCCATAACACTCATGCCATTATTACATCTGTGGGTGTATCTTGCCGGGCCAGTTGTTGTTGTAGTTTGCAGAGTTCTCAGTTGGGTAAGACTATAGATTACTTTTCTTCCCCAATATCATTCATAGAACCTTCCAGTACTATGAAAACCAGCCAATAGTGATGAAGCTTCCAGATCAATACCAGCTTGATTTTTTTCAGGTTCTATGACTCAAATATGTACCTTTAGTAACAGAGTCTTGCCATAGAATTCTGGAGGGTAATCAAGAATAAAGAAAATTACCTGTAGTATTGGGGAGGTCCAAGGGACCCCACTGACCAACTATTCAAAACAGGTAGCCTTTGTTTGGCACTAGACTTTTAATTGGTTACTTATTGTGTCTACGGGAGATATGGCCCCCATATAGAGTAACTTCTTTTAAAGGCTTTATATTTAAATGATTTTATATAAACTCTTACATGAATGTCTCAGGAAATTGCTACAGTAGTAAGTGTCCATATGGTGTGCTCAGAGGACTATAGTGTTATTGATCCCTACCCATGCTCCCGATTTTGCCCTGCTCTCGCACTCTCACCCAATTTAAACTCTCCCCTTTGTACTGAATGTTTTCTACCTCACAACACACACACTGTAACCTTTTTCCCATGGCCACCTACTAGTTTCCTTCATTCTATGTGTAAACACACTTAAACAAACATATCTAAAGAGTCCAAGATAGCATACACATATGAGAGAGAATATGGAGCATTTGTCTTTCTGGGTCTGGGTCACCTTATAATGATTATTTACAGCTTCATTCATTTACCAGCACATTTGATCATTTCATTTTTTTCTTTACAATGGAATAATATTCAATTGTGTATTTGAACCATGCTTTCATTATCCATTCATCAACTGAAGAACATTTAGGCTATTTCCAATTTCTGGCTATTGTGAATAGGTCAGCATTGAACATGGAAGAGCATGTATCTCTGTAGCAGGATAGAGCACTTTGGGAATATGCCAAGAATGGTATTATTAGATTATGTGCTGGATCTACTTCTAGCTTTTTAAAGAATGTCCACGCTATTTTCTATCATATTAGTACCAGTTTCCATTCCCACCAGTAGTAGATAAAAGTTCCTCTTGCAGAGCAGATGGAGGGAGAACACGAGCAAGGATGTCAGGACCCCGGGGGGTGCACCCACCCACTGAGACAGTGGGGCTGATCTATTGGGAGCTCAACAAGGCCAGCTGGACTGTGACTGAAAAACCATGGGATAAAATCGGACTCTCTGATCATGGCGAACAAGGAGGACTGATGAGAAGCCAAGGTCAATGGCAAGGGGTTTTGATCCTACTTCATGTTCCGGCTTGGTGGGAGCCTAGCCAGGTTAGATGTTCACCTTCCTACACGTGGAGGGAGGGGGGAAGACCTTGGACTTTCCACAGGGCAGGGAACCATGACTGCTCTT
>NW_026074148.1:0-1684 GCF_014885135.2 Alexandromys fortis
GGGCTGACGAGGGAGGGGGACTTGACTGGGGGAGGGGGAGGGAAATGGGAGGCGGCGGTGGGGAAGAGACAGAAATCTTTAATAAATAAATAAAAAAAGATTGCTCTGGGAGACGGTGGTGACTTTAGAGGTTCTCTACATCCTAGTGCCTGAATATACAAAAGCTTCAAAGGCAAATGGCTGTTAACAAATGCTACGAGCAACTTTAGGAGAGCTGCTGGGATGTTTTGACTCAAATGAGACACATAATTCATTCACTGAAATCAACAAGAAGAGGTCGCTAAGGCAATTTCAACCTACACTCTCAGCTCACAGATTTAAAGAAACAAGTTGTCAAAAGGCAAAAGCTACTCCATGGCATGTTCAGGGAAAGACCCTGGGAATGAAAATAGAAAAGTGGACATTACTAAGTCTTCGGTATAGGTCTCCTGTGTAAGGTTTCAGCTCTCGATGGCCACAGAACAGACGCTAACAATGCAAGCAGAACCCCAGCCGGAGATGTGGGGGAAACAACAGCAGTTCTGTGTCACGTTGTTTCCTGCCAAGAAGTTTGGTTTTCCTAATCACACTACCTCATTAATTCTTCCTTCTAGTTACGGAAGCGCCCCCTAAAATCTGCAGGGTTTGTACTGTTGAGCTCCCATCCATTATAAAACGCCCATCACAAGTGTGGGAGGGAGGCAACGCTACAAGATGTGTTTCTTTTGAAGAAGTAGAAAGTTGCCTTAGAAATTAGGAGTCATTCACGTTATGGCCGTGACCTCTCCAGTATATTACCTTAAAAGGGATAAGACAGTGACCTACTTGCACTGAGCATACAGAGCATACTTCTCTCTGTTGCAGTCCTGATACGTATCTATTCCTTACACGAGCTGTGCTCCCAGGCACAGCCCAGGTAACAGGAACCACACACGCCCTCTTCTCAATTCACCTCTATACCTACGTTGTTTTTGTAATTTCCCCTTCATTGAAAATCGATTTTTTTTCTCGCACAATATGTCTTGATTATGGTTTCTCCTTCATCTACTCCTCCCAGATCCCCTCCCCCATCCAGAGCCACTCCATTTCTGTTTCTCATAAGAAAACAGACTTCTTGGAAAAAAAGAAAACAGACTAATAATAAAATATAATAAGATAAAACACAAATTAAGACATTGGAATTAGATAAAACAATCAGAAAGAACAGAAAAAAGCCCAAGAGAAGGCATAAGAATCAAGGACCCCCTCAATATGAAGACAGCCATACTGAACCTGATAGAAGAGAAAGTGGGAAGTACACTTGAACACATTGGCACACGGAACCACTTCCTAAATAGAACCCCAGCAGCACAGACACTGAGAGAAACAATTAATAAATGGGACCTCCTGAAACTGAAAAGCTTCTGTAAAGCAAAGGGCACGGTCAACAAGACAAAACGACAGCCTGCAGAATGGGAAAAGATCTTCACTAACCCCACATCAGACAGAGGTCTGATCTCTAAAATATACAAAAGAACTCAAGAAATTGGACACCAAAAGAACATATAATCCAATAAAAAAAATGGAGTACAGACCTAAACAGAGAACTTTCAACAGAGAAGTCTAAAATGGCTGAAAGACACTTAAGGAAATGTTCAACATCCTTAGTCATCAGAGAAATGCAAATCAAAACAACTCTGAGATTCCATCTTACACCTGTAAGAAT
>NW_026074149.1:0-1693 GCF_014885135.2 Alexandromys fortis
AGCTACATAACTCGCCAACCACAACGACGTACAAACGTTCCAATCCGGTGTTTCAATTGTAACGGTACGGGACACTTTGCGAGGGACTGCAGAAAGAAAACTTTTCCCGGTAAGCATTTTTCATACTTTTCCTATGATACCGTACATAATGACTTCATTTTCATGAATATAGAGCTTGAGGGCCGACATATAAGAGCGATAGCTGACACGGGAGCTACCTTGTCACTAATCAGGTTGGATACAGTTCCAAACTCCGTCAACATCATCGACAATAGTGTCTTAATTAAGGGTTTAGGCAATGACAGACATTTTACATGTGGGAAAATTCGAGTAAGAATAGGATATGATGCAGGGAGTATCGTAGTTCAGCTGCATGTTGTGAAGTATCTACCGGAGCAGCTTTTACTGGGAATTGACGTTCTAAGTAAGATAGTCAAAAGTATTAATATAAATAATCGGTCCGTCACATTCCAGACACATAACTCACCAGATGAGACAGTAGTCGGCAATAATTCAGAATCCCGGGCGGTCGCCTTGCCTCACGCAAGCCGAGTCGAGATAATTAAAGCGACTTTCACAGACGTATTCGCCACCAACCCATATGATCTAGGGCGGGCTATAAATATTGAGCATGAGATAGTAACCAGAGGAAATCCCGTGAGACAAACATATCGATCGATACCGCAATCACTGGAAACAGAATTCACGGATCAACTGAGTGAAATGCAACGGAAAGGTATAATAATACCAAGTCGAAGCCCGTATGCGTCCACAGCTCTATTTCAAAAAAAAAGATAACTCGTGGCGGTTATGCATAGACTATAGGAAACTAAATGAGCAAACGATAAAAGACGCATACCCGTTACCAAGACCAAAAGAAGCCATGCGTAGGATGTCCGGGTCTAGATACTTTTCAACCCTAGATTTACAATCGGGATATTGGCAAATACCACTTAAGTACGAAGACAGAGAGAAAACAGCTTTCGTTACACCAAACGGATTATTCGAGTTTACTGTAATGCCCTTTGGCCTGATGAACGCCCCTGCTACTTTTCAGAGAATGATGGACACACTTTTTCCATATACCGAACGCGACCATATCCTTGTTCATATGGACGACATTATCATATTTTCAAAATCCGTTGAGGAGCACGAAAAACATCTGCACGAAGTCTTAGAAAAATTAAGAAAGGCCGGACTCAAAGTAAAGCCCAGTAAATGTGAGCTATTTCAAACTAGGGTCTCATATATTGGTCACATAATATCGGCAGAGGGGATTGAGGTAGATGATTCTAAGACAGACGCAGTAAGAGACTACCCTCGCCCCACGTCGACGGTCGAGGTAAAAAAATTCATCGGATTCGTGAATTATTACCACGAACATATTGCACGTTTCGCCAATATAGCCGAACCCCTGCATGCACTCACAAGAGGTAAGACGAAATTTCATTGGAGTGAAGAATGCGAACGCGCGTTCAATACTCTCAAAGGAGCTTTATTGAACCCTCCAATATTAACTTTCCCAGATTTTGAAAAAGAGTTTCATATTCGTACAGACGCTTCGAACGTAGCTATTGGAGCAGTTTTGGAACAGAGATATAATGAGAAAAAGGTGGCTATAAGTTTTCGGTCCAGATCACTGTCAAAAGCGGAACGCAACTACACCACAACCGAAAGAGAAGCTTTAGCAATT
>NW_026074150.1:0-1698 GCF_014885135.2 Alexandromys fortis
GCATGTCTGCAGGCCAGAAGAGGGCACCAGACCTCTTTACAGATGGTTGTGAGCCACCATGTGGTTGCTGGGAATTGAACTCAGGGCCTTTGGAAGAGCAGGCAATGCTCTTAACCACTGAGCCATCTCTCCAGCCCCCCCAGTTTAGACTTCTAACAATAGCAGAGAAGCTGCCCGAACTGGCCCGGGCATCCCCTATGACCAGATCGGTACCTGGCCCGATTGTCATCAGAGAGGTGCCATCCAGCAGCTGATGGAGGCAGATACAGAGACCCCCAGTCAAACACTGGTTGGAATTTGGGAATCCAACTGACCTGGACTCACAGGAGCTCACAGAGACTGAACCAGCAACCAGGGAGCCTGCATGGGACTGAACTAGGCCCTCTGCACATTTGTGACAGTTGTGTAGCTTGGTCCTCTTGTGGGACTCCTGGCAGCAGGAACAGGGGCTGTCTCTCACTCTTCTACTGGCTTTGGGACCCTATCCCTCATACTGGGTTGCCTTGCCCAGCCTTAATACATGGAGAAGTGCTTAGTCTTATTGCAAATTGATATGTCATGTTTTATTGATATTCATGGGAGACCTGCCCTCTCCTGGATGGAGACAGAAGAGGAGAGGATTGGGAATGGGAGTGGGGTGGGCAGTAGGGGGAGGGACTTGGAGGGGAGGTTGTGGGGGAGGCAGCAGACAGGATGTAAAATGAATTTTTTTAAAAAGTGCCTTCTCCCGCTGAACTTTTTGCTGACCTCGGGACCCTCTTTGATGCTGTAGCCACCAATCCATGCTCTGTCTAATCTTGTCATATTCATGAGGACTTTTTTGACACAGGGTTCTTGCTATGTAAGCCATGCTGACCTCAGACTTACAGCAGCCATCCTGCCTCAAGCTCCCAAGCACTGGAATCACAGAGCTGTCCCCGCCAACCCTGGCAGGACCATTCCTCTCTCTAGACTTACTCCAGGCTGCTCTGGGCTGCCTCCTGCTCACTATGCATAAATAATGCAGACTCGCTTGAACTGGACGTTGGTCTTAGATAAGTGCGGGTTGAGAAGTGTCTACGCTAGGCAAGCGTCCTGCGCATCAAATCACGGATCCCGAAGCTGGATGGAAATTATTTTTAGGTTGTCTGGGGGAAATAGCACAAAAGATGGGGACTCCAGAGACGGGGCCGTAGGCTCGTGTGGGCATGGGCATGTGCAGACAACGGGCAGCCACAAAGCCATACATATCCGAGAACCCTTTCCCTCCTTCAGCCCCCACACGAGGATCTCCTGTCCGGAGCCCCTTCTCTTCTCCTCCCCTCCCTGCCCCACACACAAACAGAGCAAACATACGTGAGCAGCAACTTATGTCTTACTTCATCTTGTACTTGGTTTCTTTTAAGTAAATGGGGGAGAGGACACCAGACACACATGCCAAGCAAGACATTTATGTGGAACTCAGAGGACAACCTGGGTGAATTAATTCTCTCCTATCCCATAGCGCTCTCCTTTACACCCCTTGCCGCCAGCCCAAGGTTCTTTTTTTTTAATTTTACTTTATTTATTTTTTTAAAAATATTTATTTATTATGTATACAGTATTCTATCTGTGTGTCTGCCTGCAGGCCAGAAGAGGGCACCAGACCTCATTACAGATGGTTGTGAGCCACCATGTAGTTGCTGGGAATTGAACTCAGGACCTTTGGAAGAGCAGGCA
>NW_026074151.1:0-1697 GCF_014885135.2 Alexandromys fortis
TCTGCAGGCCAGAAGAGGGCACCAGACCTCATTACAGATGATTGTGAGCCACCATGTGGTTGCCGGGAATTGAACTCAGGACCTTTGGAAGAGCAAGCAATGCTCTTAACCACTGAGCCATCTCTCCAGCCCCCTAAACTTTTATTTTTATTTCATGTGCATTCATGTTTTGTCTGCATATATGTCTGTGTGAAGGTGTTCAATCCCCTTAAAACTGGAGTTACAGCCAGTTATGAGCTGCCATGTGGGTGCTGGGAATTGAACCCAGGTCCTCTGGAAGACAACGTCCAGTGCTCTTAACCACTGAGCCATCTCTCCGGCCCCCAAGATTTTTTTTTTTTTTAAACCACAGCACTTGGGAGGTGGAGGCAGAAGGATTGCCAGTTCAGGGCCAGCCTGGGATCCATGTGAAACCCTGTTGGGAAAAAAAAATCAGAAGGGCTGGAGACATAATTCAGCAGTTAAGAGCACTTGTTGCTTTTCCAGAGGACTGGAGTTCAGTTTCCAAAACCCATATCTGGCCTCTGCAAAAACCTACACCCATGTGGCAGACACATGCATGTAAATAAACAATAAAAACAAATCTTTTAAAAAATCAGAATTATTTATTTTTTGTTTGTTTTTTGTTTTGTTTTTCAAGACAGGGTTTTGTAAGACTTTAAGACAATCCTGAAGCCATTTTTGACAATTCTGAATCCTCTCAGCCTCCGTGCCATAGTGCTTCCCCTCCTCCCCTGGGAACCAAGGACCTAACAGCTACATTTGCACATACTCAGTTCCTGAACAATTACCCATATACGTATATTTTGGTTCGGTCCCCTGGGAAATGGGGTCAAAATGACCTCTTACCTCATCTGATCTGGCAACAGCTCTCCAGTCAATTATTGGTAATAGCCCTTTCAAATAAGCCAATCAAAATCGTCAAAGAACAACCCCCCTTGCTTCTGTGGCCCCTTTAAAAGTAGACTGTACCAGCTATTGGAGGTTCGGCTTCCCGAATGCTGGGGGACCCTGTCATGACAGAATTAATAAAATCCTCATGCTTTTGCATCGGCTGTGGTGTATGAGATGGTCTCTGGGGGCGACTCCTTCTCGGTGTTTGGACGCTAGAGTCCAACAATTTTTCTGTGTAGCTTTGTTGCCTGTCCTGGAACTAGCCCTTGTAGACCAGGCTGGCCTTGAACTCACAAAGATACACCTGCCTCTGCCTCCTGAGTGCTGGGATTAAAGGCGTGTGCCACCACCACCAAGCCAGAAGTTTTTAAAGGAAAAGGAAGGAATAGAAGGAGGAGTGAGGGAAAGAGAATTGATTTCTCATAGTCAAAGTTCCTAAGTGACAGTGTCTAATGAGTTCAGACCTCCTGGTACTGGTACCGCGCACCCTGTGGCCCCTCACCTGCTGAAAGGCGGTAAGCATGAGCCTCCTCCCTTCCCCGACTCATCCCATAGCCTATCTGAATATGATATTTTAATTCCTTGAGAATTTCATGCAATGTTCTTTGATCATATTTGTTGAAATAGGAGCGGCGGGGCTGCGTCCCCGGCACCCGGCTGCCCGCATGGCTAGCTTATGCCCGAAATAATTACACGGAAACTGTATTCTTTCAAACACTGCCTGGCCCGGCTAGTTCCAGTTTCTTATTGGCTAGCTCTTACATATTGTTCTAACCCATTTCTAATATTCTGCGTAGCCCACG
>NW_026074152.1:0-1693 GCF_014885135.2 Alexandromys fortis
GACTGAAAAAGCATGGGATAAAACCGGACTCTCTGAACATGGCAGACAATGAGGGCTGATGAGAAGCCAAGGACAATGGCACTGGGTTTTGATCCTACTGCATGATCTGGCTTTGTGGGAGCCTAGCATGTTTGGATATTTCTTAGACTTTTAAGAAAGCATGCCACACTCTTCGTCAGCACATCTCTGAGCACTATGCTTCATGTGCCAACAGAAAAGGCAAAGAATTTCCTGTTGCCTGTCTCTGATGTAAAGTCATCCAGTTGTCATGAAGTTTATCGATCCCTTGGGATTCTGTCTTGGCCAGTTCTGAAATGTATTATTTCCCTTCAATAATTAAGCCCTTTTGATTCTATCCAGTTTTATGAATGCAATTTTGAGTGCCCAAGTTAGACTGAATATGGAACTTTGTACTCTTGTTTATACCATTCAAAAGGTAAGTATTTAATACTCTGTAGTTTCAATAGCAAGCAAGGAGATACCTCTCAAGTGAGTTAAATGTAGAAGCTGCCACTGTTTATAATCTGAGAAACTGGTGCTCTCAGGTGGATCAAAAATCCCAGTTCATATAATGAACTTATGATGGAAATTTTGGTCGATAACAAAGTGACTGAAAGAGTCCATTCTTCAAGCACATAATCACCATAAGAAAAGAACCACTATGTGTGCATATTATCAATTTAATCCCTGCCTCCCAAAATGGAAATAATGTCATGTAAGCTAAAGTCTTCTCAAATCCCATGAACGTCTGAATTCTATTTGTCTATTATATACCATTTGAAGGAATTTGAGAGTTTCCCACTCCACAGTACACTCTACAAAATAAAAACAGTGATAGCTAATTGGTAGGTAACACTCTTTCCTTATTGTTATCCTTTCATTTCTCCAAAACACTGAATAAATGAATGGACTGATTGTTCCAGAGAACTTCATCAGAGATGTTGTTACATGGTTGAAAGCATGCCTAAAGCATTTCCAATAAAAATTTTAAATATCTGAATGCTACAGCTGTGTCCCTTATTTTATGTATTGTGTCCAATGATGATCCGAAGTATAAAAGTGTGATGTTTTATTTTGAAAGAGATTTCCAAGCACTTGATGTCCACCTAACATCTTGCAACTGTCCACTCTAGGGCAATGGCAACTGGAGGTTTACTATTGAATGCTGACTCACATATAGATCAACATTTAAAACTGTTTTCATAATTAAGCAGCTAGGACAGTGCCAGTTCCTTTAGGAATTTCATTTCTCCTGCAGCATAAGCTTATCATTTTGTTACTACAGAACAGTTGTATGCTCTGATGACTTTCTGGGGAAGCAAATATTTGCATGAGTGCTTGGAGGAACAAAACTATTATACCTGACAAATAGCTTAACTTTGACTTTCTATACAATTGTATTTTGCATTATTTTCTCTATGTTTTGAGCAAGAAATATTGTAATAATATTGAAGAAGAGGGTTGGAGAAATGGCTCAGTAGTAAAGAATGCCAGCTTCCTCTGTAACTCTTGTTCCAAAAGATACAATGCACTCTTCTGGACTCCGTGGGCACTGCATTTATGCTGTACATGCAGACAAATCACCCATATACATTTAAAGTAGTAGTAGTAATAACAACAACAACAACATAGTTCCCAGGGTACACTGGTAAGTGAGAACTAGATCAGAAGAATCACTACAGCTGCTGCCTGT
>NW_026074153.1:0-1693 GCF_014885135.2 Alexandromys fortis
CCTGGATTCATAACTGGCATGGCATATCTCTGCTAAATATTGATCAGAAGAGAAAAATCAAACATAGGCTTTGGATTTATTTTTATCTTCTCTCTCTTTTCACCAGTGTTCTATCTTAAACCAGTCAAATATCTTGCTTCATGTAACCTTCTTTCTTGTAAGATAAAAATAAGTGAAGATATGATGCTAAGATTGAAAGTATATAGAAATTTAAGTTTATTCAAACAAGCACATTGAAAAAAATTGTGTTAACACATTTTGTGCATGGGGAGATGCAGAGTTTTTAAATTGCAGGATGGCAAAACAGCAGATAGCAGCGGAAGAAGAAATAGGAAGTAGTCAAGAAGGAATAGGAAGCCTTTTTCCCTTGCCCAATCAGGAAAGACAAAATGCTTAAAAACGGAAATATTTTGCCCCACCTCCATTCTTTTCCTATTTTCTGGCAACGAAGACTGTGATGAAAATAAATTGGAGGAAAGGATGAAAGAAAGGAATGTAAAATGAGAAGAGAAGATGGTGACACAATTTGGTGCTGCCATTTCCAATCCTAGAAGTCATCATAAATGGAGTGTAATAGAATCTTGCTGTTTTCAAGTGACACAAGAAAATCTCATGTGGCAACTGATGAGAGAATAGTGCCTAGTTTTTCTTTTATGAAAAAGAAGATAGAAAGACAAGACATGGCAGCACACATTTACCTAAAATTATGTTCTTTTTTAACTATGAAAATAATTTAATCCAAATTAAATTTTACAAGAAAACAAAGCAAAAAAAGACATTAAAATTATTTATGAAGCTAAAACAGCACTTACCTCTTCTTTACATGGATACTAAGCATTCAAACTCAGAGCCTTATGTTTTCACAGAAAAGATGTTTGTCACCATTCAGAAAACTAATTCCGTAGATGAAAGTTATTATAAGTCAATGTCGTATACACAAAAATGTTGCATGCATAACATTCATTTAGAATTTTATATTGTACACACATTTTTATATCTTTTAGCTTTTTATTTATTCTTCTCTTATACACTGCATCCCTTCCCCCTCCTCTGCTCCTCCCATCCCCACCTCCCCTCTAAACTAGATCCACTGCTTCTTTGTTCCCATTCAAAAAAGAACAGTCCTCCAACAGATATCAACTAAACACAGCATAAAAACACACAATAAGATTAGATACAAACCTTCACATCAAAACCAGGTGAGGGAACCTAGTAGGAGTAAAAGGGTCCCAAAAGCAGGAAAAAGAGTCAGAGAAACCTCCACTCCACTTTTAGGAGTCACACAAGAACACCAAGCTAAAAAAAAAAAAAAAACAACAATAACATATATGTAGACACCTAGTATAGATCCATGCAGACTCTGTGATTGCAGTTTCAGTCTCTGTGAGCCTCTGTAGTTCCTGCCTAGTGGATTTTCTGGGTCTTATTTTCTTGGTATCTGTGGCTCCTATGATCCTTCTTCTCACACATTCTTAATTCCATACAAATACATGAAAATCTTTAAGCCTCACTAAGATTTGTTTAGCTTGTTTATTTTTAAATGAAATTGAAAAGTCAGTAGTTGACCATGATTAAAGACATTGGAAAATTCATTTTTTTATCCTATACTTTAGATCTATATAATGAGCTAGCTTGATCTCTTCCTTCCTTCCTTCCTTCCTTCCTTCCTTCCTTCCTTCCTTCCTTCCTTCCT
>NW_026074154.1:0-1667 GCF_014885135.2 Alexandromys fortis
GGGGAAGAGACAGATATCTTATTAAATAAATAAATAAATAAGCTAAAAAAAGAAAAATAGTACATTTAGGGTAAGAACTATATGACTCTGTTTTGACATAATTATTTCCTTGTGGATGTATGTAATGTTAGAAAAACCCTGTATTCTTCATTCTCTTCCCCCTTAGTAGTAACATGTTGCACTAGGAAACAGACATCCTTATGGGATGCCACCTCTGTTTAGTTTGCTAAATTACAAGCATGTGTGTGTGTGTGTGTGTGTGTGTGTGTGTGCGCGCGCGCACGCGCACCTGTCTGTGCATGCTCATGTGCGTGCTTGTGCACACATATTTAGTTGTATGTGGTTCTACCTTGTGAGTAGATTTGTCTGGCCAGGATCACAGTCAATGTGACACTCTTAACTACTAGTGAATCCCTAGACTTCAGTCCTCAGTTCAAGACCATTATATAAATCAATTCATGCACCATATATGTTATAGCAACATAACATATTAGGGTTTTCGTCCCCTCTGAATTTACTTGTGATCCATCCAAGCTGCTGTGTGTATTAGTTATAGACAATTTACTCCTGTGTGTTCAATGGTCTCTTCCATGGAAGGAAGATGTTAACTTTTTAGCCATTGTTCTGGTGAAGGACATTTGGTTTGGGCTGTTATAAGCAAAGCTGCTTATTCTATTGTTCTATAAACTTTTGTGTGAATGTTTAAATGTTTGTTTGTCTAGGTCAAATACTCAATTGCCGAGTCAAATAATAAATTAATGTTTTCCTTTATAAGAAACTGCCGGTCTTGTCCAGAATGAATGGTTGTACACTTGGCATTCCAATCAGCCATGTATGAGTGACCCCGTTCCCATTGTCACCGGCATTGATGGTGCCAGCGTTTATTTTATCCATTCCAAGAGTGTGCAGTAATAGTTCCTCTCAGTTTTAATAAATGCCTAATGAACCCAGTGTCTGTTCATACGTATACTACCATCTCTAGATCATCAGTGAAATTTATTTTCCCGTCCTTTACCTGTTTGAAAATGGAATCTTCTAGATTTTCCTGTTGAATTTGGGGGACTGGTTACATATTTTATGTATGGTCTTTTATGACATGTGGGGTTTGCAAACATTCTGGTGCAGCCAAATTTTTTTGTGTGTTGCTTTCCTTTTTCTTTTAGTAGAACAAAAGCTTTAAATTTTGTTCTGGTCCAGCTCATCAGTTTTTGCTTTTGTGAACTGGGTTTTAGTTGTCAAGTGTGACATTTAGTCCCTACCCTAGATTGTAAAGTTATTCTTTCTTGCTTTATATTCTCAGTTTTATATAATATTTTGTTTTGTATTAAGACTTTGTTCCATTTTGAGTTAAATTTCGAGTATGATATAGAATTCAGTCAGGGTTTTTGGCTTCCCCTCCCCCTCCTGTTTTTTTTCTTTTTCTACAGGTGCCCTATAAAAGTGAGAGTGCTCTTTTGTCTGGCTGTAAAGTGATTTCCAAATCCCAGTACTAACCTGTTGATGATAAACCACCTGCTCCAGGCTAACTCCTTATCCTTAGAATGTAAAGGGAGCCCCTTAGGCCAGCCAGCATGCAGACCCACACTGGAAAAAGGTTTTCCTTTCAGCCCATAAACATTCACTTATTTGTGATGTGCACCTTGTCCTCTTCTTAAAAAAAAAAAAAA
>NW_026074155.1:0-1691 GCF_014885135.2 Alexandromys fortis
GCTGCCATCTAGAAAGAAGAGGGGAAGACGCTGAGGTCCCAGCACACATACGAGGTCTGTTATTAGCAAGCCCCCTTCTTTGTCAGCTTCTGAAGACACCAGAAAACCCTGCCAGGACATGCGGACCCTCACCTGAACACCCTTCTCACTTCTTGAGAAGCCTTGGGTCAACATTATCACAAGGCCTCTGAAAACTTCTGCCGTCACTGGGGCAACCCTGCCCCCATGTCAGCCCCCATCACAAGTGATGTGTGGAAGGATTCCCTCTGGAGGACTGGGGTGAAGATGCTGCAAAGGTACCCACCCCGGAGCTCTGGAGACACTTGGTACTGCATGGGTAGTGGCTGACAACCTGCTGATCCCGTGTGCCTTCCTGAGCTGCACAGGTGACGCAGACCTTAAGCCACACCACTTCGTGTGTTAGAGTGGGCTTATGGTCCTTGTACTCTGAGATGCAGAAGCCTTGGCAAGAGGTGGGTGGGTCTCCCTGAGAGAGTGGCAATCCCACCCTAGCCTCAGCCTGAAACACAAGACCACATGACACAAAGAGATGTCCCAAAGGCCACCTCCTTCCCCAAATCTTCCCCAAGGTTCCAGACCTGCAGTGTACACTAATGTTTATATTGGCGGATTGCCTTGTGAAATGATATTTTGTGTTCGAACGATGTTATGGAGTAACTTAGAAAAACACACGGTGGAACACCGTCAGGATGAGGGCACAGCGGGAGAAGATGGGTGACGTGGAAACATGGGAAAGACCACTAGGAAGTCCTGAACCCTCGGAGTTTGGGGGACTTTTAGGGACAAGTCTAAGCTAAAAGCAAAAGAACTGTAATCAAACACATTCGGGAACACTGCCCCCCCCCCCCCCAGCTCTGGAGAGTCATGGCGCATTAGTGGGAGAATCCCCAGGCTTCCTTGTGGTGAAAGATCTGGCTAACACCTCCCCCATCCCCCATCACACCATCACACACACAATGTTTGTTTTGCTGTTGTTTTAGCAACAAGATGAAAAGGGTAAGTTGTTTTCCAACCTGCCTTCTTCCCTACTCAGTACAGATCATAAACGTTTTTCCAAGTCATTAACTGTTTTTCTCAGTTTCCGTAATAGCTGTATTAATATTCTATTTCATGCTTAGATCATAATTTATGTCCTCAAATCCTATTATAGTCTTTTTTTCAGGTTAGCTCCCATTTTTAAACCAATAAATAACCCTCTATAAACAGCTAACAGCTCAATTTTTGTGGACATTTCGGATTGCATCCGTAGAATATGACTCTTGCTGCTGTATTTCTAGGTCAAAAGCGACACGGGTTTTAGAATGGGCTTTTAAAATACATTATTTTCCTGTTGATTCTTTACAATAACATTAAGCTTATTATTGAATTTTGATATAATTCTAAGCAGAAGAGCTGCAAGAAGTATGCAAGGGGCTGTTGTGAGCCCCCAGAGAGGGGGCTGCAGGCAGGCGTCCCAGCCCTGTGGGCTTCTTGAACAAAGGTCACTCTAGCATGGCCACCAATTGCAGCAGGAAACGGAGTGGGTACCTTATCATGCTTGAGGTCTCAGACTCCCTTCAGGTTTCCAGTTGTCCAAAAATTGTCCGTCTGTCCTTCCTTCCTTCCTTCTTTCCTTCCTTCCTTCCTTCCTTCCTTCCTTCCTTCCTTCCTTCCTTCCTCCCTCCCTCCCT
>NW_026074156.1:0-1694 GCF_014885135.2 Alexandromys fortis
GACAGGGTTTCTTTGTGGTTTTGGAGCCTGTCCTGGAACTAGCTCTTGTAGACCAGGCTGGTCTCGAACTCACAGAGATCCGCCTGCCTCTGCCTTTGAACCCAGGTCTTATTTAAAGCCTCTGTCCCATGTTATTGGTTAAAGTGTTTGTATGACATGATTATTTTTACCCTAGAATGGAAATTTACTTAGTAAGAATACTGAGCAATGTCTATGTTGCTGCTTTATTTAATACTGAATTCTCTTTTCCAGGAGTACAGATCATAATGTTGAAACAAGGCTAAGTGATATGCATGCCCAAGGGCCTTCCAGATTTTTCTGTTGGCGTAGAACATAGAATTGAATGTAGAAGGTTTCTGAAATGAAAAAAAAAACTTAGAAAAAAGATTATTTTCAGGACCAATGCCTTGGATCACTCTCTGGGAAAGTACATTTTATAAAGTATCATGTTTTATATTGGTGCTTAATGTCGAAGCTCAAAGTATCACACTGAGGCCTAAGTGCCTCAGTTCTGTTTGGAAGTGTTGACAATGAGGTACCCTAGGCCTTCCTGTACAAATATCAGATATTTCTAGTTTGTCTAGTTTGGAGCAGGTGACTTTGGTGTTAGAAGAAAGAACTTGCCATCAGCTTAAGTCCTTTCGGTATGAGGTATAAAAATTTGGTAAGACTTAACAAAAAATAACTGGGCTGACAAGGTGACTCAGCTGGTACAATCCTTGGAACCCACATGATAGAGGAGAGAGCCAACTTCCTCAAGTTGTTCTTTGACATCTACAAGTGGGCATACACACAAAGCAAATGCAAAAAACCCAACATGCTTTGTTTTTCTTTGAATAAGGAATCTGGCTTCAGGAGACTGCAGAAAAAGAAACTGCTGAAGTAGTCATTTATAGAGTCAGCCTTCCTTCCTTCCTTCCTTCCTTCCTTCCTTCCTTCCTTCCTTCCTTCCTTCCTTCCTTCCTTTTTTTGTTATAGCTCTTCTCTGTGTGGTCCTGGCTATTCTGGAACTCCCTACATAGACCAGTCTGATCTAGAACTTCTAGAACAGTGGTTCTCAACCTTCCTAATTCTGTGACCCTTTAATACAGTTCCTCATGTTGTGGTGACCCAATAATAATATTTTTATTGCTACTTCATAACTGTAGTTTTGCTACTTTGTGAATTATAATGTAAATGCCTGTTATGCAGAGTATCTGACATGCGACCTCAAAGAGGTTGTAACCCACAGGTTGAGAATCACTGACTTAGACACTGAATAACAAGCCACCTGACATCCCTAGGCAGGACTCAGTCAGGCATCACAAGTCATCCTGTGATACATCAGCTTAAGCAGCATGCATTCAGAAGGGGAAAAGAGTAAACTCAGGCTACAGCTATGAAGAGAACCAAAGCAGAAGAGAACATTAAAAGAAAACATCTGACCAAAGTTAAATAGCCACCCCCTCCCTTTATAGTGGCAACATTGGTGTGTTGTATAAAAGGTCCCCAGCCACCACTTCCCAGAGCATTGGGACACGTCTCAGACTGGCCCTGAGATAGGAGAGTGGTAATAATTTCCTTTAGCTTCATCCAGAAAGGGAACACGTAAAAAGTGGGATCGGCCAGGCCTGGTGGTGCATGCCTATAATCCTGGCTTCTTAGGAGGATGAGGTAATAATCAACCTTGTCTTAAAATAAAACGCACCCGCCCC
>NW_026074157.1:0-1692 GCF_014885135.2 Alexandromys fortis
ATGGTGGCTCACAACCATCTGTAATGAGGTCTGGTGCCCTCTTCTGGCCTACAGACATACACACAGACAGAATATTGTATACATAATAAATAAATTTAAAAAAAAAAAGAGCTGAGAATACAGCAAGCTCAGTGGTGGAGCATGAAAACTCTAAGCCCTGGGTTCAATTCACATACAGAGAGATTCATCAAACCAGTGTGGACCACACACATGGTCATAACCCCAGCCTATAGGAAGGTAGAGCAGGAAGATCATAACCCAAAGTTCAAGGCCTGCCTGAGCAACTGAGTGAGACTCTGTCTCACGATAAAGAGTAAAACAGAGCTGGGGCATTAGTTCAGTGGCAGAACACTAAGGTGAGCTGAGCATCTTATCTGGGGGAAGCAGACATTTCTTCATATCTCGCAGGAAAAGTTAAGGCAACCTTAGGTCAGAGTAGTGGTAGCTGACAGAAGAGTAAACTGAGGTTTGCAGATGTGGGGTTGAGAGAGAAGAGGGTAACTCACTGAAGGGGTGGCGACAGCAAACCAAAGGTAGCAGTTTACTAGAGAAAGGGAAGCATCTCCCCACAACCCCACCCCCAGGTTTCTCTGTGTAGCTCTGGCTGCCCTCGAACTCAGATATCCAACTGCCTCTGCCTTTCAAATAATGTGGTTAAAGGTGTGCCCAACCTTAAGAGAATGGTGTCTGTTTTTTATATTTTATTTATTTATTTATTTATTTATTTATTTATTTATTTATTTATTTATACATACAGTATTCTGTCTGCTTGTATGCGTGCAGGCCAGAAGAGGGCACCAGACCTCATTACAGATGGTTGTGAGCCACCATGTGGTAGCTGGGAATTGAACTCAAGACCTTTGGAAGAGCAGGCAGTGCTCTTAACCGCGGAGCCATCTCTCTAGCGAGAATGGTGTCTGAAAGAAAACTTTTCTGAGGTAAGAAACCCTGTATGCAAAAAAAAATTCTGTTGGGGTTTTTGTTTTGGTTGCGATAAGGTCTTGCTATATAGCCTTGGCTGCCCTGGAACTTGCAGATCAGACTGGTCACAAACTCCATAAAGTCACTGCAATCTGCCACCTCTGCCTCTTGGGTACTAGGGTTTGTTTTTTGAAGACAGCATCTCACTATATATCCTCTGCTGACAACTTTAATCCACCAAGTAGAGGTAATGCCTGGCTACCAGTAGAGAGTGTGGAACCAAAGGGAGAGAGGGCCAGGTTGGAACCACGCACATCATTTCCTAGATACATATAAACAGTGCTGCACCTGAAGTATTATGACCACTGGGACCATCATGGGGCTAACAAGCTTA
The DNA here is from genome assembly GCF_014885135.2 of Alexandromys fortis. Lineage (NCBI taxonomy): Eukaryota > Metazoa > Chordata > Mammalia > Rodentia > Cricetidae > Alexandromys > Alexandromys fortis. Next base: position 1,316 of record NW_026074157.1, read on the forward strand.
CATTCTAGAATGGGGACAACAGACAATAATGGTGTGTTACCAACTGTAGGACATGAGAAATGCCAGGTATGATGATGTGTATCTGTAAACCTGTCACTTGAGAGGAAGAGGATGAAGGTCTACAAGGCTATATAGCCTGTTTCGGATTAACTCAAAGGATGGAAATGGAGGTCAGACTGTGGTCTTTAACTTTATGGCAGTCAACAGGCATTGGTAAAGAAAAAGCTTCAAGTCGGGCAGTGGTGGCGCACGCCTTTACTCCCAGCACTTGGGAGACAGAGGCAGGTGGATCTCTGTGAGTTCGAGACCAGCCTAGTCTACAAGAGCTAGTTCCAGGACAGGCTCCAAAACCACAGAGAAACCCTGTCTCGAAAAAA
>NW_026074158.1:0-1713 GCF_014885135.2 Alexandromys fortis
CTTTCCTTTCCTTTCCTTTCCTTTCCTTTCCTTTCCTTTCCTTTCCTTTCCTTTCCTTTCCTTTCCTTTCCTTTCCTTTCCTTTCCTTTCCCTTTTTTTTAATCAGGCAAGGTCTTTCTCTGAAGACCAGGCTGGCCTTGAACTCGCAGAGATCCGCCTGCCTCTGCCTCCCGAGTGCTGGGACTAATGGTGTGTGCCGCTGCACCTGACCCTCTCTTGGTGACTAAGGGTGAACACAGCTGCTCCTTATGATGATTTTCCTCATTTGAAAACTCCTGACTCCACGTGCACTTTGTCAAGACTGAAAGTCCTCCTTCAAATTCAGTCCCCAGGTACTCCAGAGGGACTGAGCGGCTCTACAAACCTGGGTAAAACAAGGGGCACAGTGCCTGGGTGGAGTGACGACTTGTCTGTATCTCACATCCTCTGAAGTATATGATGTCTCCCATGGCACGACTGGTGTGTGTGTGTGTGTGTGTGTGTGTGTGTGTGTGTGTGTGTGTGTGTGTGTGTGTGTGTGTGTGTGTAGAATGCTGTATTTAAAATCAGTGATGTCAATTTCCCATACCCAACATGCTCAGCTAATCAGCAATTGGACTGAATGGCAGCTGGAGGGATGAGATTAAGGGAGCAGGAGGCTGGATAGCCCGGGAATGCGCTCTCTGCTCCCTGGCAGCTTTGAAGCCCTGTTCCCACTGCCATGAGAGACTCATTTGTCTCAGCTTAAAGCAATGGATCGGTCCATTCCCTCCCTGGCTATGAACCTTTGAAACTGTGAACCGAAATAAAACCCTTACTCCCGTAATTTGTCTTAGGTCTCTGGTCACAGCAATATCAAACAGAGTAGCACAGGCTTTTCTCGTCTTAGGTAATAATATGAAGAATTTGTACAGGGTGCGAGCGCGTGCGTGTGTGTGTGTGTGTGTGTGTGTGTGTGTGTGTGTGCGTGCGTGTGTGTGTTTCCTCCGCATTTAACTGAGTGAAAGAGCTGACTGCCTACAAGGTTCTATAAGTACCTGCAGCTACCAGTTAGCCTGATAAACTAAGACGCAAAGATAATTTTACCAGGAACAGGGAAACAGTGTGAGAAATGCCTACGTCATCTTTTCTTTTTTTCTTCCAGTCATTAATTTTGCACACACAGTTCCCCTTTGAATATCATGGGAAGTGACAGGAATGGCAAGACTTTACCACTTTACCAATCCTTCCTTGAATCCAAGCTCAGTGTTTACTAAGATTAAAGCCTCAGACCACACCCAGCCGCCAAGCATTTGTTTTGTTTTAATAAATTATATTTCTTACTATTACGTACACATGTGTGTGACAGTATGGGTGTGTGTATGGATGTCCTATGGCATGTGTGTAGAGGTCAGAGGGCAACCTTGGAAATAGGTTCTCTCCCTCCACTGTAGATTCTGGGGGTTGAACTTAGGTCCCCAGGCTTGTGAGGCAAAGGCTTTTGACCCTTTGGGCCATCTTGCCCTCCCCTTTGCCTCATTGTATATGACTGTTAAGAATGACCCAATCCACAGAGCTAGGACTGGTTGCTAAGGAACTGGGAGATGCAATGAGTATCTTATAATCAAAATCTTTTTTAAAAAAATATTTATTTATTTATTTATTTATTATGTATACAATATTCTGTCTGTGTGCATGTCTGCAGGCCAGAAGAGGGAACCAGACCTCTTTACAGATGGTTGTGAGCCACCATGT
>NW_026074159.1:0-1730 GCF_014885135.2 Alexandromys fortis
CTCTCTCTCTCTCTCTCTCTCTCTCTCTCTCTCTCTCTCTCTCTCTCTCTCTCTCTTTTTGTACTGTAGGCCTGTTGCTAATTAATGTTCCCCCATAAGATTCTGTCGGAGTTGAGTAATGTTTTTGATCTTTATGCCTGATAACTGCATACTTAATGAGATTTCAAAGCTGTGAGTGCAGCTTCCTACAATTATTGACAGATGCCTTTCCTTTGCCATTGGGTTCAGCTTCATAAATCCTCCCGCTGTAATGAGGTTGAGCGGTACCACCCTGGCAGTGAGCTAATGAAAGGGGGGAGGGCGCATCGGCGCATGGCTGTCTGACACATTTTTTTTTCCTTTAAAATTTACTATGCAGATGTCAAGCTGCGGGCCGATTACTTCAAACATGCTAATTTTTATCTTGCTTTTGTGTCAGCCCTTTGCCATTAAAAAATAAATAAATAAAAGGACTAACCTCCCTGCCCTCCGTTTCATTCTTTTCTTCTTCTTCTTCTTAAGTCGTATTTTTAATAACCCCCAGTGTGTGGCTGCTGAGGACGCTGGTGTGCACATGGCCTTTTCCAGGTATCTGGTAGTAGGATTGGTTTAGTGTGTGTGTGTGTGTGTGTGTGTGTGTGTGTGTGTGTGTGTGCCATCGGAAGGACAGGGGGAGGATAAAGCGCGATTTCCCCAGGCCTCCCGGCAGCCTGCCCTAAGTATGCACTTGAAACGTCGGAGAATTCATTTCAGAGTTCTGAAACTAAATCCTGCTGGAGAAGAGCCTCGCCATGCCAAACAGTCGATTTCCTTTTCAGCGGGCTCATACATCACTGACCCACCCTTTCCTCCTGACAGAATGACATATGTCATTTATCATATGGGCCTCGGCCAGACAACAGCAAGGGGAGGGAAGCCCAGTTGTCCCCTCCTCCTCCAGTACAGTACAGTGTGGCTTGCTCTCGGGAGCTTTGCTGATTTGGTGCGAGAGGCAGAGGGTGGAGAGAGGGGAGGTAGGGAGAGGGGACGCTCCAGCCTGCCCTGTGTATGGCTGTCTTCAGGATGTGTGCTGTGCCATTGCCATGAGGGTACAAGACTGGCCGCGGTACCAGAGATGCTGTGTTCCTTTCTATGATCAGCCGAGCCGCACTGCTCAGCTTCCGACACTGGATGACTTCCCTGCCCTTCCTGTGTCTCCTCTCTCTCTCCCCCCTTTCTGTTCCTTCCCTTTAGTCCAGAGTGGGGAAAGCAGTTGACAGGTATCATTCAAGCAAGGCCCCGCGTGTGAGGGGTGGGATAAATGAGTCTCAGGGCTCCTGGCTTCACATGATTCAAACGTACGTTATTGAAGATGGATGTTCCTTAAAAAAAGATTGATGGTAGATGCTGGGCTTGGGGTGCCATTTATCATTTTGAATATTATTTAGACTTGCTGAGTAAACCTGTAACTTGAGAGTTGTACCAGACGGGACTGGCTATAGGCTGTGTGTGTGTGTGTGTGTGTGTGTGTGTGTGTGTGGTTTCATCGATTGGCCTTGGACTCTCATTGCTGCAGAGTAGACAGGAGCCCCCTTGTATTTATAATAGAGGACCCCCAAAACATGAAGGCAGGGAGGGATGAAGTTTTAATTTTGAACAATTTTAAAGGACATGGGGGAAAATGAAGTGTGTATGATTGGTGCTAAAGCTCTCTCTCTCTCTCTCTCTCTCTCTCTCTCTCTCTCTCTCTCTCTCTGTGTGTGTGTGTGTGT
>NW_026074160.1:0-1696 GCF_014885135.2 Alexandromys fortis
GTGTATGCCTGCAGGCCAGAAGAGGGCACCAGACCTCATTACAGATGGTTGTGAGCCACCATGTGGTTGCTGGGAATTGAACTCAGGACCTTTGGAAGAGCAGGCAATGCTCTCACCCTCTGAGCCATCTCTCCAGCCCCTCATCTCCATCTTTTTCAAGATTGTACAGTCAATTTTGATAGCCTCTAGCTCTTGGCTTCTTCTCCTTTCCTCCCTTCCCTGCTCCTGTGCTGGAGCCCAAACCCATGCACACTAGCACACTAACACACTAGCACACTAGCACACTAGCACTAAGGTGTTCACCCCACCCTTAGCCCTCTTGGGCACTTGCTTACCTGCATAGAAGCTTCGCAGATCTGTGTCCAGACAGTTTTCCAGGAAGCGCCTCAGTGGGAGGATGTGCCCCACTGGGGCTGTCCAGTCAGTCAGGAAGTCTTCCACTATGTGATGGATGGCCACGGGCCGAGGCAGGGGCCACTGTGCAGGCCGGAACCGCATATCTTGCTCTGTGGGAGGAGAGAGGCATCAGACCTGGCCCTTCATTCCGGCACCTCCCCCTGCTCTCATGGTGGCCTTCCTAGGGTGCTTCTGTCAGGCTGTGGTCAGCTTGGCCACCAGCCACCATCATGCAGCAGGAGGAAGAGGAACCAGACCCGCTGCCTGTGGTTTCTGTGTGCAGCACAGGAACCATTGGCTGCACGGGGCTCATCTAGGCTCACTTCCCACTGCTGTGGACCTTGCCCCATGTGGGCCCAGCCTACAGGCTGCTAGACCAACACCTGACCATCCCTGGAAACTAGGCCCTAGGAGGTGGCCAATCCTAGCTGGCCAGGGTTCTGGCCGCCCCGAATCTGCACTCCCCACCCGCTGCCTTCCTGTTGAAACTGCCTTTGCCGTTGGGAACAATCTCCAGCTGGGCCACCTTTTTCTTCTTTTGAGACAGTCTCAGATAGCCCTGGCTGACCTCCTGCCTCTATTTTCTGAATGCTGGCATTACAGAGGGGTGCCTCACCACACTCAGTTCTGAGACAGGAGCTCACTGTACAGCCTAGGCTGGCACTGAGTTTGTGAAACCTGCCTCGCCTCCCCAGTGCTGGGGTGACAGGCACTGGAGCATCCTCTTCCACCTGAGGCCCTTCATGTTCTGAACTGAAAGGCACGGTACCCAGGCTGTGCCTTAGCGCTGCTGGCCCTGTTCTACCCTCCTGCAATCCCGTATGAAGTAATCATTATCACCCCATCTTACAGAACAAGACTCAGAGAGGTTAAGTAAAATGGCAGTGAGGACAGAACTGGGCGTTGGGCGTGGCATTTCTGTACTGTGCTGGCCTGCTCAGTCCTTGTCTGGTTTATTATTACTGTTGTTTTTGCTGTTTGTATGGGCACACACGCCACAGAGCCTGTGGGGAGGTCGGAGGACAGTTTTGTAGAGTCGATTCTCTTCTCCCACCATTAGGTGGGTTCCAGGGATTGAACTCAGGTCTCTAGTCTTCCATGGTAAGTACCCTTACCACCTCGTCATCTTACCCACCCTCATCCTTTCTTCTTCTTTTTTTTTTTTTAAAGCATTTTAGTTTTTTCTTAAATATTTATTTATTTATTTAGTATACAATATTCTGTCTGTGTGTATGCCTGCTGGCCAGAAGAGGGCACTAGACCCCATTACAGATGGTTGTGAGCCACCATGTGGTTGCTG
>NW_026074161.1:0-1692 GCF_014885135.2 Alexandromys fortis
AGCTTCTTTTTCCCAGCATTCTCCTCTGTCTACTCCGCCTACCTAATTTTCTGTCCTATGAGGGCCGAGGCAGTTTCTTTATTAGTAAGAAATCACTCCCACATCACAGATTGAGCACTTCCTTGCTTGTTCTGCCTTTACAGTTTTTGACTCTTTCCCCAAAACACATCACCATGCTAAGCTTTTTTTTTTTCTGTATCTCTTTACTCAGCCTCACACTAACCTTGTATTATGTATTATGGCTTGTATTATGTATAAGGCATGTATTATGACTCTGGTTCTACAAACAAAGAAACAAACTTTAAATGATTTCATAGATAACTCAAGGTCACTTTTCGTTGGCAGCAAAGTAAATGCCTGACTTCAGCCTTTAACTCTGAAATCTTTCTGAACTATATCCTTGAGCAAAACTAAAGATGGCAACCTATTATGAATATCACGGTAAGTCACTTTATATTGTTGATATTGTGAAATCAAATTCACAAATGCAGAAATGCGCATGCCCAGCACATTTCAAACTGTAAATGATGGCAGAGGTGGTGATCAATGTGGAACTGGACCCGAAGGCACCAATTCATGAAAAGATGTCCCATATATCACCCAAAGAATATTAGGCTCTATTAAATAAATCCAGAAAATATTTTTACCTTTATAGAGAGTAGATGATGTTATAGTTGAACTTCTCCACTGATTTCAAACAGGAAAACCTTTTAGAATTTCCCTGCAGTTTTTAAAAAACATTTTTATTTTTTTAAACAGAAAACAATCTTTTTTATTATATATACCAATCCCAGTTCCCACTCTCTCCCCTTCTCCCATTCTCTCCACTTACCCTCTCTACCCCCCATCCACTCCTTAGAGAGGGTAAGGTCCATTGCTTTGGGGAAGGTCCAAGACCCTCCCTACTATATCTAGGATGAGTAAGGTATCCTTCCAAAGAGAATGGGTTCCCAAAAAGCCAGTAAATGCAGTTGGGATAAATCTTGGTGCCAATTCCAGTGGCCCCTCAGTCTGCCCCAGCAATGCAACTGTCAACCACATTCAGAGGAACTAGTTTGGTCCTATGCTTGTTCCTTCCTTGTCTGGATGGAGTTTGAGAGCTCAGGTAGATTGTTTCAGTGGGTGAACCCATCATGGTCTTGACCTCTTTGCTCATATTCTCAATCCTCCCATTCTTCAACTGGATGTTAGGAGCTCAGTCCAATGCTCCAAAGTGGATCTCTGCCTGTTTCAATCAATTGCTAGATGAAGGTTCTATGGTGATATTTAAAATATTCATCAGTCTGACTACAGGGCAAGGCCAGTTCGGGAACCCTCTCCTCTATTACTTAGGGTCTTAGCTGGGATCATCCTTGTGGATTCTTAGGAATTTCTCTACAGCCAGGTTTCTTGTTAGCCCCACAATGGCTCCCTCAATCAAGATATCTTTTTCCTTGCTCTCATATCTGTGCTTCCTCCATCTTGGCTATCCAATTCCCTCAAGTTTTCCTCCCTCCTTCCCTTCTCCTCTCACCTTCTCCTTTCACCCTCCCTTCTCTCCCCACTCCCATGTGCCCAATTTGTCAGGTAATCTTGTTTATTTTGACTTTCCAGATGGATCTATCTATCTATCATCTATCTATCTATCTATCTATCTATCTATCTATCTATCTATCTATCTATCATCTATCTATCTATCTATCTATCTATCTA
>NW_026074162.1:0-1691 GCF_014885135.2 Alexandromys fortis
CTTTAATCTATGACTATCTGTACTTTGTCTCTTTAAAGACTTTACCCTTTTTTAAAAGCATCAACTTTATGACTCTACATACTCTTTTTCTTCTCTCTCCCAAGCCTATGTATTTTTTTAAATGCACTGTGACTCATTTAGAGTTCTTTTATGTATGAATCTGTCCTATTTTGTATTTGTAATTCTTTACTGTTCAGGAGCATTTCTTAAAATGCTAAGCCCTTCTTATAAACTTAAGTGGCATCATTGCTAGGGGAAAAATAGTACTGCCTGCTTTCCCTGTGCAGTCCAGCATGGTAGAGCTGTTTGCTGCCTCTGAGAGCCATGTACATTGCCCTATTTTTAGGCACACAGGAGGTCTATGTTGCCATTAAGCAAGTTGTAGCAGTCTGATTACAAACCATTTAAATGCCCCATAGCTGGACCTCTTGAAAGAGCCAGAGCTGTTTGTGCTGGTGAACCAGAAAGCCGCCTTTTTTTTTCTTTTAAAGAAGCTGCACAGTCTTTACTGTACTTCTCTTAAAATAGCCATGGTGCCCCTGCTCGTCATGAGCCATCTAGAAAAAAAATGTGGCTATCAAAAGCCATGCTTAACCCTGTTCTTTTGTGTCTAGAATTCCCTTTCATGCTTTCTCAAGTTTAAGTGGATTTAGTTAGTCATCCTGGGCACCAATTTGCTGCAGGGGGCAGCTTGTGTGTTTCCCGACCACCCATCAGCTCAGACCCAAAATAACTACACAGAAACTATATTAATTAAATCACTGTTTGGCCCATTAGCTCTAGCTTCTTATTAGCTAACTCTTACTGTAATGATTATTTAAAAATTGCTGCGGATCCCCAAGTAGCTGCAGGCAGCAGAAATGCTGCATGTCCCTGAGCAGTGGCAGGCAGCAGGCCATGTGGTGGCAGGCAGGAGGCAACGGGTCCCGAGAACAGCCAGTCCCAGGCAGGGACAGCTCATGAGACCATGCTGCAAGTCTCCAAAGGTATCTGGGGACTGCGAGCCAAGTGGTGGCCCCGGATGAGAGACAAACCGGTAGACATATTTATTTAGTGGTTATGGAAGGGAGGGGAGAAGGGGAGAAGAAGAGAGAGAGGGGCAGACAGAGAGAGACGGGGGGGGGGGAGAAGGGATAGATGGAAGCTGCTTCTCTGAAAGGGAGACAGAAAAGAGGGAGAACTCAGGCTGGAAGCTGAAGATCAGTCTGTCTCAGCAGATGGGGGAGGGAGTGGGCATGGCTTGTCTCTTAAAGAGACAGAACAATCATTACATTCTCATCTCATTTTTATAATAAAAAGGAGGGAAGTTAGACACCACAGTTTAAAGGAATTGGGGCCGGAGATTCTCAAGACTTCTTCTTGTTTATTTGTGGATGTTGTCTTTGTGGGAAATCTGAGAAGGCTGGGTGCTGGTCACATCCTGGCGTAGCTGATCTCTTTGCTCCTGTTCAGTGTTAGTGGTATGCTGTGGCAGCTCCTTCCAGTTCCTCTAGCCAATAGCTGCTGACATACCAGCCCACTGGGGCGTGGTCTCTCTTTTAAAAAAGCAGCAGCAGCCCTTATTACACTCTCTGGCTTCTGGCTCTGCTTCTGGCTACTAGACTCCTTTCCTGATTGTACAGAGGGCTGTTGTCTGGGACAGTGATCTGTAAGTTTTTCCCCTTTAAATAAATAACCATTCTATTAATCAT
>NW_026074163.1:0-1691 GCF_014885135.2 Alexandromys fortis
GGATGGATGGATGGAGGAATAGATGGATAGATGGATGGATGGATAGATGGATGGATGGAGGAATAGATGGGTGGATGGATGGATGGATGGATGGAGGAATAGATGGATGGATGGATGAATAGATGGATAGATGGATGGAGGAATGGATGGATGCATGGATGGAGGAATAGGTGAATGGATAGATGGATGGAGGAATAAATGGGTGGATGGATGGATGGAGGAATAGGTGGATAGATGGATGGATGCATGGATGAATAGATGGATAAATGGATGCATGCATGGATGGAGGAATAGATGGATGATGCATGGATCGAGGAATAGATGAGTGAATAGATACATGGATGGAAGAATAGATATATAATAAAACAAGGAAATGAAAATCTAATTGAAGAATCTATGTGGTATTTTGATGTTACCTAAGATTCTTGAAAACTTTCTATTTGAAAAATGTTTAAATTTTGCTAAAAGCATTATAAAACTATTAGACTAAAAAGTGGGAGCCTATAATAGGAAAACACAAAAAGCAGCTTCTGGGACTGGTGAGATGGATCAGTGGGTAAAGGTGTTTGACGCAGCCTGAGTTCAATCACCAGGACCCACAGGGTGGAAAGAGAGGAAAGTATAAGAAATCATTTTTTTACATGTATTTACAAACATTTAAAATACTGTAGAAAAGATGAGTGGACAAGTAGATATAATATACTATAATAGATGCCCTTTTAAGTTAGAGAAATGATAGCTGGTGGGGGGGGGAGCAGGTAAGAAGGTCCCATGAGCATAAAGGCCACCACCACAGAAGAGCAAGACAGAGGATGTAGTAGAAACTGAAATAGGAAGGAAACTGGAAGACAAGGTCACATGGGGTCTGAAGGCCACAATGAGTTCTTCTGATTTTGAGTTCTGAGAGCCACAGAAACAGGTGAATGATGGCAATCAGGAAAGGAAAGGCCTCATATTCAGAAGGACTCTGGCTGCTGTATGGGGGAGTGGTTAGAAAGGGATGTGGGTGGGTGCAGGAAGACCCCTGATACCAGGGCAGGTAGGGACGTGAGGGACTTGGATAAGGTAGCAGCCCAGAGGAGACAAAAACTGGTTAGACCTCGATGTGTTTGAAAGGAGTCAACGGGTTTGCTGTGATGGGGTGGGGGTGATAAAGGAACAGACAGAGGTTGGATCTAGCACTTTCATCTCAACAGATGGAAGAGGCCATAAGAATTTCCCAGGACAGTGATGGGGAAAGGAACAGGTCCAGGGCAGGCTATGAATCTGAGATGCTTGTTAGAATGGCTGGATATGATCAGCAGTCAGGTGGACCACTATTGCGTTCTGAATTCTAGGGGAGTTACCAGTGATGGTTTTATATATCATCAACAGGTGAGTGGGTGGGATAGCCTACCACGAGCCAGCCCGAGGACCCACTCGGCTCATGGAGCACCAGGAAGATGAGGGGAGCAGCCTCTGAGCACCTGTGGGGTGTCGTGGAAGACTATTTAAACAGTTCATGGATGGCGTTCTTCCTCTCTTGTCTTGTTCTAGAACCAATGCTCTTTTTTAAATTTAATTTAATTTATTTATTTATTAAAGATTTCTGTCTCTTCCCCGCCACCGCCTCCCATATCTCTCCCCCTCCCCCAATCAACTCCCCCTCTCTCATCAGCCTGAAGAGCAGACCAGGTTCCCTGCCCTGTGGG
>NW_026074164.1:0-1690 GCF_014885135.2 Alexandromys fortis
GAGTCCAGTTTGGCTTTATTTTGTTACACATGTTCACACTTTGTGTTGATGTATTCATGTTCGTGTGTACATGCATGTGTGTGTACATGCCAAAGATCACCAAAAATCATTTCCACAATCTCTCTCAGCATTATTTTTTGAAGCAGGGTTTCTTTGCTAAACCCAGACCTCACAGACTTGATTAGGCTGGTTGGCCAGACTGGCGTCTTGAATATGAAGTGTCCTCCTGAGGTCTGGCCATGTGAACACTTGGTCCTCAGTCGGTGCTGCTGCTTGGGGAGGTTTAGGGGGTGCAGCCTTGATGGAGAAGTAGGGCACTGGGAATAGGAGGGGGAAATGGGGGGAATGATATAAATATAGTACTTTTATATAAAGTTCTCAAAAATAAACATTTAATTAAAAAAATAACCAGGACACAGTTGGTTGCTGTAGATGCGGCTTGCGTTGCCTTCTTTCAATGCTCACGAAACACTATGGAGTAAACAGTATTTATCCTCATTTTACAGGTTTAAATGCTGGGATAAGGATTTGTCAATATTGTTCACATTGTCAATTCCAGAAGTTGGCAGAACAGAGATTTAAACTCTGCTCTATCTAGTCTTCCCTTCAACTACCCTCCTGTCAAAAGCAAACCAACTGATAAAAACCAATTTGCTCTTTGGGAACCTCTTTGGCCCAAGATTTGGTGCTGATGTAGGTCAAAGACCCTGAGTAAAGACAAGATGCTGATATTGGAAACTCTAGAGGTGAGAGGGGAAGAGAGAAGAAGAGAGACAAGAGATGAGAAGAGAGAAAGAGAGGGAGGGAGGGAAGGGGGAAGGAGAGAGAGGGGAAATAAGGAAGAAGAGAGGGGGATGGAGGGAAAGAGAGAGGAGGAGGGAGCAGAGAGGAAGGAGAGAGTGACAAAGGGGGCAACTTTGAATGCTCTTTGCATTCAGTGATGGTATTTTAGAGTCCCTGCATCTAAAAGAAATGCTTCAGGAGACAGGGGGTAAAGGAACGACTCACCAATGTGGTGGAAAGCCAAAGAAAATTCACTGCACGCAAGTGTAGCTGCTGTAATCAAAGTCTTGCAGTTTCCATTGCCTCTTGCCCATTGATGAGGTCATCAAAATCACAAGTGACAAAATGATTAGTGCACAGCTTTGGAATTTGTTCTTGTCAACTACATGTCCTTAGTTATTGTCATAGGCAATCAGGATGAAACATCACATCTTCCAAAGATCCTGTCACGGCTTTGTTGAGAAGCAGGTCATCAATGTTTAAGAGACACGTGGTTGTGTCTGTGTCATGGGACTTCGTCCAAGTCCTAAGGTGAATTAGCTTTTCAGATGGAAGTGCCATGATTACTCACATTTTAAAGACGGAGGAAAGGAGACACAAAGACTGGACTTGTTGTTTGAAATGACAGTGACACCACTCTCCTGGCACTCATAGGACCCCACTGTCTTGAGCTTAGGGACAAACCGCTGAGCAGCTCAGCTCTCACTTCCCCTCGTCACCTCCCTGATGGTCCACCCTCTCCTCCAACAGTTGGGAGTGATTTGCTTTCTCCCCACACAGGTCTGCAAGAGGCCCAGTTTGATAGGGGGTGTTTTAAAGGTTTTTCTTGGCTTGTTTGGGTGGTTTCTGTCTTACAGCTCAAGATGTTTTGCTAAAACATACTGAGTGTCCTGGTTTCATTCTGTTG
>NW_026074165.1:0-1630 GCF_014885135.2 Alexandromys fortis
TACAAGAGCTAGTTCCAGGACAGGCTCCAAAACCACAGAGAAACCCTGTCTCGAAAAAAACAAACAATAATAATAATAATAATAATAATAATAATAATAATAATAATAATATAGAAGGATTCCTAGTAAACTGTGTTTCTACTATTTGGGTTAGGATTTGATAGCATTGACTGAGCTGGCATTATTGGCTAATAGTCAATAAATATACTGACAGAAAATGGATTGATTGGCCCTGCTGATATTGTTATCAAAATATAAGAAATGTTTGTCCTTTCTTATTCCCACGTCAAAACACTAAACAAAACTATTTGATGTAAATAAATAGATTAAAAACTGTCTCTGAGTTAAGGGGACTTCCCCCCTCCCCCAGTTTATATGTTTTTGGAGATGAGATGTGTAAAGTGCCATCAAAGAAGAAATAGTTTATGAGACAGTAGGTGTAAAACATTTCAGAGGGGAGTCTATGTCATCTAAAGATGAGTCTTTTTTATTTACATTTTTTCATGTTGGTGCCCACATACAGGAATATGTTCTGTACCTTGTGTGGAAATGGTTAAGAAGGAAGAGGTAGCCGTTGCAAATAAATCTTTTTCTAAAAATAAGTTATAAGCAGGTAGTGACATTTGTAGATTTTCTTAGAATCCCTTTTACTGATTGTTCTGGAACCGTCAACTGCCATATCATGAGCAAGTCCTGTAAGGAAGTTCGTATGACTGAGCTTGCAATGGACCTGAATACTGAAAATATTGTTGGGGGTTTAAGAATGATCCTTAAACTTCTACTGGGACTTCTGGCAAACCAAATATGTCAACCCACAGACACATGTACGCAGTCACAGAAGAATCATGAGGAAATAAAGAATTTGTTCAGTCTGACCATACCAAGATGCAATCTGTGAGCGAAACCCTGTATTAAAATTACCAACAAGACCTTCAGAGTTATAAAAAAGGAAACAAAATGAGGTGAAGTAACTGTGTGCAATCAAATGATCTTGGTCAAACTGTGTCTTGGAAGAACTTTCTTTTTAAGCTTTGCTTTTTCAAGGTCCTCATTGTGCATAGGAAACAAATGCAAGTTGATGATAATTCAGTCCTTTGTATAATTTGATTACTATTGCTTTGAGTGTATAGCCTCAGTTTCCATTCTGGAATGTAACCTTTCAGAAATCAATGAAATTTTATATTAGTTGAGCAGGACTCAGAGTACACAATGTAGTGAGAAAAATTTAAGAGAGTCAAGACATTGACTGAGCTCTCCTTCATGGGAACAAAGGATTGTAAAAGAATACCTATTACAGTTGTAAACACAATTTCCTTTTTTGGAATATTGGTCAATCTTATTGATTGATTTTATTTTAGTGATTATAGTCTGGGAGATATAAAAGTGTGGTTATTTTTTATTAGAACATAGAAGTTTGTGACTTCTTTTTTTATACACTTATGTCATTGCTCTCTGACAAACCACTAGTAAGATAGGCTACTCACTTTCATATTATAAGATTATCATAAGGAAACATGAAGCTAATGAGTTTAAATGAACGAAGTCTGCCAACAAATGTGAATAAGTGTCTTATTAATATTATGTTACATTTTGAAATAATGATATTCTACTCAATAAATAAAATTATCCA
>NW_026074166.1:0-1697 GCF_014885135.2 Alexandromys fortis
AAGAGCATTGCCTGCTCTTCCAAAGGTCCTGAGTTCAATTCCCAGCAACCACATGGTGGCTCACAACCATCTGCAATAAGGTCTGGTGCCCTCTTCTGGCCTTTGGCATACACACAGATAGACTATTGTATAAATAATAAATAAATATTAAAAAAAAAACTCCCGAGTCCTCTGCCGTAGCTGGGATTGCAGGTGCACACTACAATGGCCTGTCTATGCCGTACTGGAGGTAGGACCCAGGACTTTGAACATGGAAGGCAAGCACTCCACCAAGTGGCTGTATCCCAGGAGTAGATATGTTTTTGTTGTGTGGGAGGGTGGGGGTTGCTGCAGCATCTTACGTAAGACTTCTATCCATGGCGACCATTAGAGAATTGCTTCTTCCTGACAATCCTCAGGAGAACTGCAGCTCTCTTGGACAGTCTTTGAAAAGAGCTGCCTCCCTCTTCCAGACAGCTTTCATGATTGCTCCATTCAAGGTCCCTGTTCCTGATGCCAGGGAATGCCACTGTGAGGACCGTGCAGCTCAGAACTGAGGGGGAGCAGCGGAGTCCACCAACTAATCATTCAATTTGACTTTTCTATTTGAGGGAGTAAGACTTAAACTCTCTGGGGTCAGTGAGTGGAGCAAAAACTTAACTCTTTGGGAAAACTCAGCGAAAAAGGGAGCACATACATGCACACACTCACACATTCACACACACACACACTCACACAGGCACACTTACACACCCCCACCTTTAGAGTCTTTCTTTTTTTTTTTTTTTTTTTTTTGGTTTTTCGAGACAGGGTTTCTCTGTGGTTTTGGAGCCTGTCCTGGAACTAGCTCTTGTAGACCAAGCTGTTCTTGAACTCTCAGAGATCCGCCTGTCTCTGCCTCCCGAGTGCTGGGATTAAAGGTGTGTGCCACCACCACCCGGCTGGGGTCTTTCTATCATCTTTCTTATCTATTTCTTTTCTTACCTCTATCCAGATGTATCTTTCTGTACCTCTCTTGACTTCTTCCTTCTAACTAACTTTTATTTTTTCCATTGAAGCTTATATACCCCAGCAAAATCTTTCAAGCAGTATAAAAATTACAAAGTGGCTACATTCTATTTTTGAAGTGAATGATTACAATGAATACAAGTAAAAAGAAATGTTTTCCATATCTCTTGTATGATTAAACATTTTATGTATTACAAGCAAAAAACAAATTATCCCCCAAAACCCACATATATTTATTCCCTTGTTATAGATTAACAGAGTGTGAACAAACAAGGTACTTTTCTCAGCCAGTTCTTTTACTGGCAGGCTGCATTTTGCAGTTACAAGGAAAAGATCAATCACTTTATTATTTATCTTAAATGGTAATTTTATAAAAATCTTACAAGATTCACAAATCTAAACTTTTATATATGAAAAGCAATCAGTCAGCTCTACTTTAAATCCTCAGGGTACATATCCATTCATCAATAGCTTTTTATGTCAGAAAGCTGAGGGCAGAAATGGGTACAAGGAATTAACACTTTTTTTTTTAAATATTTATTTATTATGTATACAATATTCTTTCTATGTGTATGCCTGAAGGCCAGAAGAGGGCACTAGACCTCATTACAGATGGTTGTGAGCCACCATGTGGTTGCCGGGAATTGAACTCAGGTCCTCTGGAAGAGGAGCAGGCAATGCTCTTAACCACTGAGCCATCTCTCCAGCCC
>NW_026074167.1:0-1690 GCF_014885135.2 Alexandromys fortis
TCTTTTTTAAAAACAATCTTTTTTTATTTTACATACTAATCCCAGTTCCCTCTCCCTCCCCTCTTCCTGCTTCCCCCACCTTCCCCTCATCCAATCCCCATTCATTCCTCAGAGAGGGTGAGGCCTCTCATGAGGAATCAACAAAGTCTGTCACATCACTGGCACAGGACCAAGTCTCTCCCCCTCCCCCTGCATCTAAGCTCCATAGGGAATGGGCTCTGAAATCCAGTTCATGTGCTAGGGATGAATACTGGTTCTATTGCCAGTGGCCCCACAAACTGCCCAAGCCACATACCTGTCACCCACATTCAGAGGGCCTAGTTTGGTCCTATGCAGATTCTCCAGTTGTCTGTCTGGAGCTGAGCTTCTCCTAGTTCAGGTCAGCTGTTTCTGTGGGTATCCCCATCATGGCCTTGACCCCTTTGCTCATATTATAACTCCTTCCTCTCTTTGACTGGACTCTGGGAGTTTGGCCCAGTGCTAACTGTGGTTCTGTGCATCTGCTTCCATCAGTTGCTGAATGAAGTTTCTGTGATGACAGTTAAAGTAGTTATCAATCTGATTACAGGGGAAGGTCAGTTAGGACAATCTCTCCACTATTACTTAGATTCTTAGCAGGGGTCATCCTTGTGGATTCCTGGGAATTTCCCTAGTGCCAGGTTTCTCACTAACCCCATAATGCTTGCCTCTTTCAAGGTATCTCTTTCCTTGTTCTCCCTTTCTGTCCTTCCCCAACTCGACCTTCCCGATCCCTCATGTTCTCCTCCCCACTCCCCTTAGCCCTTGCCCACTCCTCTTCCACCTTTATATATTCCTAATTATATAAATACAACTTGCTCTGTCTGTATAATGTTAAGTGTATGTACATGATTTCAGTGGTAAAAACTTGGTATCAGATAAATAATTTTGAACCTCTTCCCTGGGGAAGTCTATCTCTCCCATTCTTAGCATTTGTTAATTATCTGTAGCTTTCTTTTGTCTAGAGTTTTTGTTGAAACTCTATGATATTTCCCCCCTTTATGTTAGCATGTCTAGGGGTGTCATCCTTGTTCAGATCTTGTTTAGGGAGCCATGCTGATGAGACTTCATGGGTGTAGCTTTCCTGATATTTCTTGGAAATGTCTTTCTTAAGCTAGCATAAAAACTATAATTCTTCAGAAGCAAATTAACTTATCTAATGTCTTTCTGATACTGAAGCATGAGTGGGTGATATTTAAGAACTGATTCATGATTTCCATTGCCAGGTTTGTCTATGAAGCACCACAGTGCTTATACAATGGTACTTCACACCTAATGCTTTAACTGAGGCATGACACTTTGTGAAACACTAACCTAGTCCTGTTTTCAGAATTAATTCTGATTTCTCACAACAAAAATCTGGTGTTAGGTAGTGAGCACTAGTTACTTCTGCGGTATAGTTCTAAAACTAGAACAAAGATTGTTCTATTCTCTCTCCAATGGTCTTACTCTTAACAGTTAGGAAGGACCTATAATTGATTTGTCCTTTGTAGAGTTAAACAAGCAATGGCAATACAAAAGTTTCACAAAATATTTTAATCCATTTTGCTGATACTTTACCTAATGAGCATCATTTTATTTATACATTTTAAAGCAACAGAACTAAAGTAGGAGAGATGTTATTTTCTATTTTCTCATCAAATACCAAATGGCATATAGTTTATGTTTAAAT
>NW_026074168.1:0-1653 GCF_014885135.2 Alexandromys fortis
TGTATACAATATTCTGTCTGTGTGTATGTCTGTGGGCCAGAAGAGGGCACCAGACCCCATTACAGATGATTGTGAGCCACCATGTGGTTGCCGGGAATTGAACTCAGAACCTTTGGAACAACAGGCAATGCTCTTAACCACTGAGCCATCTCTCCAGCCCCCTAGTATTTTATTTTTTAAAGATTATTTTTATTTTATTTTATGTGTGTGACTGTTTATCTGCTTGTATATGAAGAAAACATACATGCCTGCTGCCCAAGGAGGTCAGAAGGTATCAGATCCTAGAAGTAGAGTTATGGATGGTTGTGAGCTATCATGTGAGTGCTGGGAACTGAACCGGGTCTTCTGCAAGTGCAACAAGTCTTCTTAACCACGGAGCCATCTGCCTAGCCCCAGTATTTCATTTTTAACAATAGTTATTTAAAAATCAGTTTACAAAAATCCCTGAAAATTGAACTAACCTGCTTGTGAAAGCCTATAAAGTTGTTTCCAGTGCACTGCTGAAGTCTTATAACGTTATTTTTAGATTTGATTTTATGTGTGTGCATGTTTGGCCTGCATTTATGTATGTGAATCACTTGCCTGCTTGGTAACTTCTGAGGCCAGAAGAGAGTATTGGATCCCCTGGGACTGGAGTTACAGACGATTGTGAGCTGCCTTGTGGGTACAGGGAATCAATCCTGGGTCCTCTGGAAGAGCAAAAAGTGTCCTTAACAGCTGAGCCATCTCTCCAGCCTCCTGAATTATTTTTCCCCTCACTCAATTTAATCCTTACAACATAGGAGCTGATTATCCTTAACTTACAAAGAAACTGAGGCAGGGAAAGGATATACATTATGAGAAGCACAGAAATGTACATAATTTAACATAAATCTATAAGATTATATAGAAATACAGTCATGTATAATTTTATATTACATAGTAGTAAACCAACAGTAAAAATAGGTCACATGTAAATAAAAATATATACTAGTATATACTCTATATATTTTTATCATGCATAAAACCTAGGTATCATCCTATACATATAACATACAATATATATGGTAATACAAGTATGGCACCATGCCCCTGTACCTTTAGTAAAGTAACTACATTAAATACAGATGTACTATTCAATAAACAGATACAGAATGTTTTATTTTATTTTTGAGACAGGGTCTTGTTATACAATCCAGGCTGTCCTTGAGCCTTAGTCCTCTCTCTGCCTTACTCTTTTGAGATGAGATCCTAAGAGGTTGCCCTTGTCCATTTTTTTCTGCCTCAACCTTCAGAGTAGCTTGGACTGTAGTTTGTACCATGGTAGTTTGTACCATGGTAGTAGTTTGTATATGGTACAAACTCTGCTGTTATTTAGAAAGTCAACTGCAGGATAAGTCTTCTCTTTTCTTCCTTCCTTCCTTCCTTCCTTTTTTTTAAAAAGATTTATTTACTTATTATGTACACAACATTCTGCCTCCATGTATGCCCACACGCCAGAGGAGGGCGCCAGATCTCATTACAGATGGTTGTAAGCCACCATGTGGTTGCTGGGAATTGAACTCAGGACCTCTGGAGGAGCAGACGGTGCTCTAAACCACTGAGCCATCTCTCCAGTCCCTCTTTCTTTCTTTCTTTCTTTCTTTCTTTCTTTCTTTCTTTCTTTCTTTCTTT
>NW_026074169.1:0-1639 GCF_014885135.2 Alexandromys fortis
CTGGAGCAGAGACGCCATGCTCCGCTCTCCCGATAGCTCTGCTCTCTGAGGCACACGCGATGAAGCTCTGAACCAAGATGGACATAGGTTAGAATCTTCCCGGTAAGCGCACCTTGGGGTGCTTACACACATCATTAGAAATGGACTAGTCCAGGTGCGAGAATTAGCCTGTAAGGGCTAGAATTCATGGGCCAAGCGGTGTTTAAATGAATACAGTTTGTGTGTTGTTATTTCGGGCATGAGCTAGCAGGCGGCCGGGGTGTTGGGGACGCAGCCCCGCCACTCCCTATTTCAACAGTTCATATTTCACAGGTCCGTGAAAGATCAAGCCAGTTAAAAAAATGCCACCATGGATTTGGAATGACATTAGAAGCCCCAGAAAATTCAATTTGTTCTTATAGACATTAAATTCAGAAGTGGTTGCACAAGTTTGCATTCCCACCAGCAATGGATGAGTGTTCCCTTTACTCTACATCCTCTCCAACAAAGGCTATCATTCAGGATTAACCTACACCAGGATCCAGCAATACCACGCTTGGGAATATACCCAAGAGATGCCCTATCATATTACAAAAACATTTGTTCAACTATGTTCATAGCAGCATTATTTGTAATAGCCAGAACCTGGAAACAACCTAGATGTCCCTCAATGGAAGAATGGATAAAGAAAGTTTGGAAGATATATGCATTAGAGTACTACTCAGCAGTAAAAACAATGACATCTTGAATTTTGCATGCAAATGGATGGAAATAGAAAACACTATCCTGAGTGAGGTAACCCAGACCCAAAATCGTAAATATGGTATGTACTCACTCATAAGTGGATTCTAGCCATAAATAAAGGACATTGAGCCTATAATTCGTGATCCTAGAGAAGCTAAATAAGAAGGTGAACCTAAAGAAAAACATATAGTTATCCTCCTGGATATTGGAAGTAGACAAGATTGCCAGGCAAAAATTGGGAACTTGGGGACAGGGGTTGGGGTGTAGGTAAGGCGAGATGGGGAGAGAAAAGTGAGAAGGGGAGGATGGGGAGAGCTTGGGAGAATGGGAGTGTTGGGATGGAGGAAGGGTGGATATGGGAGCAGGGAAGTATATATCTTAACTAAGGGAGCCATTTTAAGATTGGCAAGAGACTTGACTCTAGAGGGGTTCCCAGGTGTCCAAGGAGATGTCCCCAGCTAGTTCCTTGGACACCTGAGGAGAGGAAGCCTGAAATGGCCTTGTCCTATAGCCATACTGATGAATATCTTGCATATCACCATAGATCCTTCATATGGCGATGGATGGAGATAGAGACAGAGACCCACATTGGAGCAATGGACTGAGCTCCCAAGGTCCAAATGAGAAGCAAGGGGAGGGAGAACATGAACAAGGAAGTCAGGACCACGAGGGGTGCACCCACTGAGACGGTGGGGCTGATCTAATGGGAGCTCATCTAGGCCAGCTGAACTGGGACTGATGAAGCATGTGATTAAACCGGACTCTCTAAACCTGGTGGACAATGAGGGTTGACTGAGAAGCCAAGGACAGTTGCACTGGGTTTTGTTCCTACTGCATGTACTGGCTTTGTGGGAGCCTAGTCTGTTTGCATGCTCACCTTCCTAGACCTGGATGGAGGGGGGAGGACTTTGGAATT
>NW_026074170.1:0-1689 GCF_014885135.2 Alexandromys fortis
GCACACACACAGTTGTCCTTGAGACGATGTAACCATTACTCTATATTATCTGGATGCCTTGCCCTTCAGTCCTCCTTATAATCCATTCTGCTGGTGACACTTCCCACTGAACTGTTCTTAATAAGTTTTCCATTCTAAGCACAATTTCTTCAGTATTTGTGTGTTTTTTTTTTTTTTTTGCTTTCTACGGTTTATTTAATTTTTGGTTTTCTACCCTGATTTCATTCAGCTATTTGTTTTTGTTTGGAATTCATTCAGTTCCTTATTTATTTGGACAAATTTGTCATTGTTCTCTCAGGGGCAGGTATCCTAGGGTTGGTATACTTGGTAGAGGATAGATTGTCCTTTTTAATCAATGTTACGTGTATTTTTCTCATAGGCTACCTTAAATCACTTAGTGAAAGTATTTACAGTATTTTGGAAGTAATATTGTGTAGGAGAGTTGAGGTATCTATTTTCTTAGTAAGATGGTGTTCAGGACACTAGAATCTATATTCATCTGTCCACTGTAACAAATCACTATCCAGAGGCAGACTTATGAAAACATACTAAACTTCTATATCCAATAACCACTCTTTAAACATAATTTATTTTAAGAAATAAAGGTACAATGTTAGGATTATTTGCTATTTATATCAGCAACTGAGAGAGGTTATAAAAGTCAAAAATAAAAAAAAAAAGAGAAAAAACACAGTACGGCCAGTGGTTCATAGCATCATGATAGAGAGAGGGAGAAGGAAGAGAAAAATACTATGAATATCTGTAGGGCAGGAAAAGTGAAGAGTGAAGGGGATTTGACCAATGATAGGCTGAATAGATAAAGAGAATTATGTATTATCAGATGACACAGACCCTGCAAACCAGACAAGATATGGAGGAATGAAAAAGGAAAAAAAAAAAAAAAAACAGGTAAAAGGTAAGAATGGAAAGAAAAAAAGACTAAACAGAAGAAAAAGAAACAAAGGAAGAAAGGACGAAAAGAAGTAAGAAAAGAAGGAAGGAACAAAGAAAGGAAAGAAGAAAAAAAGAAAAAATGAACAAAATAATAGAGCAAGAACATAGCTGGGCGGAGCTGGCCTGCTTGGGTAGCTTTGGTAGCTGAACACAGATTTGATGACACACAGAGAGAGAAAGCTAGGTGGAGACATGGAAATTGACTAGACCGATCATTGGCTCTCATCTGGATTCTCTCCTTTTCTTTCCTTGGTACTGGAAGGTCCTGCAATGGACAGTCCAGTGTTCTGCTCTGAGTTGCCCTCCAGATAATCTGTTGACCATTGCAGTCATTCATAAGTTGAGGCTCCGATCAGGCCACAGCCTTGTGAATTCCTCCTGGGCTCAGGTGGCAAATGCTGGGCCACCCAAATACAGTGCTTGTTAACTTTACACAAGGCTCAGGCTCCAAAGTGCTCTAGAGGCTTATATAAACAAATCTATTCCCACCAGACTATGCTACACAACTACAACCCCAGCACTTCAAAGGCTTAGACAGGAGGTTAACAGGTTTGATTCCAGTAAGGTTATATAGTAAGAATATGTGTTAAAAATAAAAATTGGAAACAAGAAAGATGATTATTGTCATTATTATTACATTTGTAGTATGAGCAGCAGAATACTAAAACACTTGGGGAAATGCTTATTGGTCATGTTTGTGTGTATGCTGAACACTTTGCGCTATGACCTAAATTA
>NW_026074171.1:0-1650 GCF_014885135.2 Alexandromys fortis
CTTCCTCACACAAGCTGATCCACCCCAATGTGATGTCATTCTGTTCACAAGCTGGCACTGGAAGCTAGGCTCATGGAGCCATCTAAGTATCTCTACATTAAAGCCAGAGTGTCTTGAGTTTTTCATTACATTAATGAAAAATGACTTACAAAATCTGAACTGACTTGAACAACGAGTCAGATTGAACCTACAAAATTGCATTTCTATAAGTAAATAATACTCAAGTTATCACTCACACACACACACACACACACACACACACATATATATATACACACACACACACACAAAAGTGGTTACTTCCTAATTTTGTAGCCATCAATATTTATCTTATGTGTGCTTACAGAAATATAGTTAGAATGGTAGAAAATACATAACCAATTTTCCCACTCTTTGAACTACGCAAACTTCTTCATGTGTATTTATATTGTTTACATATGAAATTCTATTGAAAGAAAACCTGGAATGTGGTACAGAATGATAATAGCTGTATAGCACAGACATCTTTAAACTTTGACTCTATGTGTGTAAACTCATCCAACACCTTACCAAGGAAATGGTCTGCATAGTAAGTGAATTTTTTTTAATTTCTTTAAATGTAAAATATTAGTCCAAATGAGACATTTTAAATAACAATGAACTTTAACTGAAATGCTTTTAAATAAAATAATTCAATATTATGAACTCCATGGAAAATACAAATACTAACACACACATAGAGAGATGACAAATACAAATATTAAAAGAAGAGAAAAAGAGGGGAGGAGAGAGGAGAGAGAGAGAATGAGAAGGCTGGAAAAATAAGAAATTCTATGATGCACAAAATTCCATGATTCTTACATGATTATAAAATACAATAATTAATTTTATTCATATTTTTACCTGCCATGTATCAGGAATAAAATCTTGGACTCTGGGGTCTGGATCTTTTCTTTCTTCTCGTATCAAATGGTGACCCATATATTGTAGTTGGAACCTAACTGGCCCAATTCCTACTGAATATTTATTCCTTTTTTTCATTTTTATGTCATCTGTTTCATCCTGTATTGTTTTAAAAGATTATTTTGAAAGTAATTTAGGTTACACCATGATATAAATGTTGAAATGTTAAAATTGTGAAAACAATTTTAATCACCCCTTAAGCATCTTGAGGGCATTATCACTTTTCTGAAACACAAGCAAATCAGTAGATGTCAAGATTTCAAATGCTTATTCAAATATTTGTAGCTACAACCTGACATATTTACATCATCACCATTATAGATACAAGCTGTTTTGTTAGAATTAAGTATTGGGTTAGTTTTAAAAGTCTTCAGAAATTATTTGACATTTAGTCAATTAGTATAAAAATTTACAGTTCTTGAGTAACTCAGATTTAGTAGTTGGATTAATCAAGATTGTATTTTTATGATAAATGAACATAAAAAAATCACTGTATTTGAAGGATGCTTTATAAGTAGCAAATTACAACTGTGTAAAAATGAAGCTTTTACAATATGTTACCTGAGTTGGATACAAAGAATTTGCTAGTTCATCAAACCCTAAACACAAAAGACATCTGGCTATGAGTTTCCGATCTGCTTCCTGCAGAAGCTCAGAGTGTTTGTCCAGCAAGGAGTGAATTCTCTTCATCATATCGACAGCTATGCT
>NW_026074172.1:0-1627 GCF_014885135.2 Alexandromys fortis
ACTGGGAGCCCCTGAGGGAGAAAGCTGAGCTGGGGGTGTGAGCCCAGCCTCCACCTCAGCTGCCCAGGGCCTGCTATGAAGGCTACAGCTGGGGCTGCACCCTCACTACCATACTTCCCCCTGCCGTGTATGTCACTAAACTACCAGTATCTATAGATCTCCATTTTGTTGGTTTGAGGCTCTCAATAAACAACAGATTTTTCAGACTTCAGCACCTCCCAGTCACCTCAGAGGGCTGGTGGCAAATGCTTCCCCACTCATCCACATTCTCTGTACTAAAGTGTCTAGAATAGAGCTGGGCTGGGTCTAGTTCCCCCACCCTCCCTGTGACCAGGATGCAGTAGTCTGTATCCCTAACCTGCGACCAGCATTTGAAGACAGCTCAAGAGAAGGACACACTCCATAAGGGTTGTGTCTACTGGGGTAGTGACAGCTGGGATCAACCTGGGAACCCCCTAACCCTCTGAGGTGGTTCTCAAAGGTGTTTTCTCAGAGGTAGCCTAAGACCATCAGAAACAGAGATATTTACATTACACTTCATAGCAGTAGCAGAATTACAGCTATGAAGTAGCAACAAAAATAATTTTATGATTGGGGACACCACAGCATGTATTATAGGATTGTAGCAGTAGGAAGGTCGAGAACCACTGCTCTAGGAAAAGAGATAATGAGAAAACAGGTTCTGCTGTCAGTTCTCTGTGGAGCCCACTCTGGTGAAATCAAACCTAGGACAATAAGGTTCTTGCTTTCCAGAGGGATTCAGCACCCTGCAGGTTTCTCCTGCCTCCTGACCAGGCTTTCTGAAAACGTGTGTCAATACCTTCTACACCTGACTCTTTCTGTCATTTTTTTTCTGCTTAGATTCCTGTTGTGCCGTAATCTTGTCTACAGCCTGGCTTCCTCAGCCCCCTTGCCTCTCCTCTGCCTCAAAAGTTTCTCCAAATTCAAGGATAAGAAGGAGGAATTGTCTGCATTCTGAGGATAACCCTGGTCAACAACATCTCAGGAAGGAAGTAATGGTGGCCTTCCGGAAGCCACAGGTCTGGGGCTTTCAATCACCACCCTGAGCAAGCAAGGCTGGGCTTTCTTGGCAGATTGCAGACCAAAGTGGGAAACATTCAACTGCTCAACTATTTAGGAACCTTCCTGCTATGACAGAACCCTCCACCGAAATCCCCACCCCAGCTCAAAGCTGACAGCCATTTCAGGCCACCCTGGAGCTGGAGGACAAAACAAGAACTTTGTCCAGGCTGTGGCACAAGAGCTCAAGAGATTTTCCCTCCTCAAGCTCACCTCCCAAAGACAGCCGCCCCCCCAGCTAGAACCCTGTGGTGCTAGCTGACCCACAACTCCTTAGGATTCTTAATTCTTTAACTGCACCACTTGGATAATAAAATCAGGAAAGGAAAGAAGAGGAGAGGAGAGGAGAGGAGAGGAGAGGAGAGGAGAGGAGAGGAGAGGAGAGGAGAGGAGAAAAGGGAGGGAAAGAAAGAAGGGACAGTGGGAGGGAGGAAAGGAAGGAAGAAGAGAGACAGGAAGAAAGAAAGAAAATGAGAGAGAGAAAGGAAGGAAGGAAAGAAGGAAGGAAGGAGAGTGGAAGGAAAGGAAGAAGAGAGAGGGAAGAAGA
>NW_026074173.1:0-1697 GCF_014885135.2 Alexandromys fortis
TGTGTGTGTGTGTGTGTGTGTGTGTGTGTGTGTGTGTGTGTGTGTTGGAATAAGAAGAGAGGAAACCAAAGCCAGAGTTTGGTCTAGAAAACAACCCCATGGAGAAAGGGGGTGGAGAAGGATGGATAGAAAAGGGTTAATAGTCAATCTGCAAAGCATTCTCTACCTTCACCCAGGGATACTCCAGGCAAGACAGGAAAATGACCTGGTCCAATTTCCTCATAATCCTGCTAGTGACAGAGTCCCTGGCAAACACCCTAATGATACTGGCAAGCATTGAGCTTCTTATCTGTGGAATGCTTTTAGCAAGATGTGCCCTATCTGCCCAGGACTGCCTGTCATAAACAAACATGGAACCTCTGCATTTATGGGGTGGTGCCCTGGGAAAGGTTATCCAAACTATAAAACAAGGACAGAATTAGGTAGAGATTTTCGTTAACAAAATGGCTCCCTCTGGAGAGGGATGCCCCTCATGTATCATGTAAAGACCCCTTGTGACATATCTGGGCTGCGCCTCAACCTTGTATGTACAGTGCCATGGAGAATTGCACTAAAGCCCACACTCCATATTCCAGATGCCTCTCTACTTACATTTTGCAGCTATTGGTAATGCTTAACACTCTTCACACTGGCTCTGAGCTTCAGTCTATGAATCTGATTTGACCATCAGACCCTTTGTGTCTTATCTCAAAGACACACACTTACTAAACCGCTACACAATTTTCAGAAGCTTCTTCCCAGCCCTGAGTTGAGCCAGGCTACAGGAAGAGCAACTTGACTTGCCAAGGGACAAGTCTCTGGTCAGAGAAGATGTGTGATGATGTCAGCAGTGGTATCTTCCTAGACATCGACATCATGACACCATGCAATGATGTCATGAACGTGGACGAAGTACAAGGTCAGCTCTGGAGAGGACCCTTAGTCACTGCCCAGAAAATAATGGTAGAGGGTAAGTGTAGGAACTAAAAGCCAGAATACAGGTTCACCCTGGAGAAAAATGGCAGGGCTCTGGCTAGGGCATGGCAGTGGGAAGGAGGAGCAGCTGATAAATGTAGATCTATTCTGGTATTGGATGTTCAGGACTTGGGAGTTGATTGAATTTATATGGGTGGGTGGAGATATATGGGTGAGGAGTAAAATGCAAGGATTTGAGGTTGCCCACTTTTAGATAACTGGCTAGGAAATAATCCTGGTCAAAGGGAAGGGATGGATGAGCAAGGGGAGGACATCGGCTTTGGGTATTTCACGCTCTAGAACATCCCCACTTGCAGTCATATCTTGAGCGTGGTTGAGTATCTGGTTCTGAAGCTCAAAGAAGTCACTGACTTAGGGATAAGAAGCATATTCTAGTTGGTACCTGGTGGCTTGGGATACATAAGACGGCAAAAGAAATGAGAATCAGAAAGATGAACAGTCCAGGGCCAAGGATCATCACCAATTATGACAAGCTTTCTCAAAATGTATCCCAAAGGTAACCAGGGTTGTTTATAAAAGGCAGATTCTTGGCCCTGCATCAAAACTACAGAATCGGAATGTGCAGTGTATGGAGCCTGAGGTTCTCATCACATTCTAATGAGCAGCCCGGGTGTTTAAGGATTTCAGCCTTTAAGAAGCACCGAGGAGCCGGGCGATGGTGGCGCACGCCTTTAATCCCAGCACTCGGGAGGCAGAGGCAGGCGGATCTCTGTGAGTTCGAG
>NW_026074174.1:0-1708 GCF_014885135.2 Alexandromys fortis
CCACATGCGGAACATTCTATTATTCTACTACTTTTCCTAGTCCCCACATGAGGCTCAGGATTTTAAATCTTTTTTTTTTTTTTTTTTTTTTTTTTAACAAAGAAGTTTAAACAGGGCCTGGTCCTATGGCTCCCATAAGTCTCTGAGAATCCCCTGTATCTTTTTAGGGGGGGGGGAGGCATCACCGTGCCACGAGGAGGTCCCTTCCCCACGAACTTTGGCTCCAGGTTCAACTCCAGAATGTCCAGAATGTTTGTGTATTTTGTGGCTTCTATTAAGAGTGGGTCACCTTAGACTTCATCATCAGCAAATACATATAACTGCGCAGACTCACGGGCCTGAGATCGCACATTCTAAAAGATATCAAATTCCAACGAAAGAGAAATGTGTTGTTGGGAATCTTAACGAGGCCCTTCCCATACTTTTATCTCTTCGTGGCTTCTACAACACTACGAGGAATATCATTTTCCTCCTAAGAACTCGTTGTTAAATTAACCGTGCCTGGATAGTTTTACATTAGAATTTTCTGAACTCCTCAGTCATGGGAGGCCTAAAGAAGAAATAAACCGGTGAAACAATTGTGTAAACAGAAGAATATACAAGGGCTAAATGCCGGCTCTTTTGGATAGAAAGGCAGCTTCGGATGCGCTTCGATCTCAGCCCTGGGTTAGGACCGCAACAGGGCCCCTTCCCAAAACTACAAATGAAAAGCAAGCCGAGGACGTAGCTGTTTTGGAATGCCTGCTTTGCGATGCGTATTTACCACGGTCCTGCTTAAGCCTCGCTGCGGACGCGTTCACAATGTAAACAGGAAGGATTAGAGTGACCCGCGTCCCCAAAGACTGCGGCAGCCCAGGGAAAGCTCCGGTTACCTTGCATCCTGCGCAGCCTGCCCCTTGCTGACAAATGCCCCAGATTCGAGCATTCTTTTGTAGTTCATGGGAAAGCAGGCTAATCCGTGCGAGCCCGCCCGCACATAGCCCAGCTCCATTCAGAGCTCCCGCACAATGCGCCCGGCAGCCCGCAGCCGCAGTTCCTTCACCGCGACCTGGCCCTACCCGCGCCACGGTTATGCTGCTTCCCCTCCACGTGCGGGGCTGCCGCTGCGGAGCCAGTGGGAGCGCAGCGTGGGAAAGTCTGCACCGAAAAAAATAAACTAACAAAAAACCCAAGACATAGCAGGCTGGCCTTCTCGCTTCAAGAATTCAGGCTGGCCTCTGTTCCACCTAACACTCCCTTCCCCGTTCTCACACTCTTTCCCATTCCCTTGCTTCATTAGTTCGGATCTCTGTCTCCCTCCCTCCCTCCCTCCCTCCCTCCCTCCCTCCCTCTCTCCCTCCCTCCCTCCCTCCTTTCCTCCCTCTCTCTTTCCCCCATCAAGTCACACCACTAGCCTTCTTTTAGCGCTTTCAATATTCCAGGTCACGGGAACTTTTCTGGAGTGGAAGAGTCATCACTCTGTGAAGGAGGCACATTTTGCAGATGAGGAAACTGAGGCACAAATGAGCCCATCGGGTACTTAAAATCAAAGCAGGCCCCTTAAGCTACAGGCTGTCGTGGCTGTCAACAGGTCAGAGCCACAGGTCCATTCCAACCTGCAGCAGGAGTCAATGTGCACAGATACAATCGTGTTTCCATCTCAGCTACCTCTTTCAGAGAGAGAGAGAGAGAGAGAGAGAGAGAGAGAGAGAGAGAGAGAGAGAGAGAG
>NW_026074175.1:0-1676 GCF_014885135.2 Alexandromys fortis
TTATTAAGCATACAATGTACTCCTGGCAAGGAAGGCACCAGGTCTCATTAGAGATAGTTGTGAGCCACCATGTGGTTGCTGGGAATTGAACTCGGGACCACTGGAAGAGCAACCAGTGCTCTTACCCTCTGAGCCATTTCTCCAGCCCCCTGTTAATTTTTTTTATAAGAAAAATACCCACCTTTTTGCTGGACCAGCTCTGTCTTGACTTTGGCCCTGATAAGTAGTCTGTTCTTTTGTTTTTTTTTTTTTTTAAATAAAGTGTACCATATTTACTGAAGTATATTTTTAATGTTTATCTATTGCTTCTTAGAAAGGTTCTCATAAATCCAAGGCTGGCATCCAATTTTCAAGGCTGGTCTTGAACTCCTGATCCATTTTCCTCTTTCTCCTGGAGCACTTGGATTACATGCATGCACCCCAACATTTAGTTTTATGCAGGGATGTGCACTAAATCCATGGCCTCCTGAAAACTAAGCAAGCACTCTGACAACTGAGCTGAATTCTCAGCCCCAAATCCTTTATTAATTCCACATATGTCACCCATTTTGATTGTTATGAACTACAAGGAAGAGCCACATCTAATGTTATGGTGCAGACACTGCCATATTCTGTAGGTCTCTGGGGACTTTAAGAAATTGTTTTCTGGATTCTGGGGAGAAAAAAAAAACACTGTGGTGTTTAAGAAGAAACAATGTAAAATGGAAACAGATGCCAATCAACTCATTCCATGTGAATTATTTATATTCTGTCTCAACAATTTACATCTTAAATGGGTATTTTGATCAGATGCATTGTAATTCTCATCCAAAAAGGCTTCAAATACTAACAGTTCTGATTAAGCCAAGAAATATTCATTTCTCATCCAAAGCTTAAACGCTGTTTTATTCTCACTGGAATATCTAAAGAAAAAAATTGTAACTCAAGAAGCAAGATTTAAGGTAGCCTCAGCTCTAAAGTATTTTATTTATCACGAGTAATACCAATAATGATATCTAGTAGATGCCAATGTGTATTTCAGTGTTTATGGAAATTTATACATTAAAAAAACCTCATCCAGACTATCAAACCAATATGCAAAATAAATTAAAGGGAATGCTTTTTTTGGTAAAACTAAAAAGACTGACTTATTCATTTAGTTACTACATGTTTTTCTTCTAAGTGCCAAACACAAGTCACACTAAGCTAGATATAAACTTTAAAAAAAAAGTAGAATAAGTAAAAAAAAAGGTTCATAATTATAAATGTGTGGGATTATTTTTTATTTGCTAAAATACTGAGCTTGCATTCCAATAGTGGAGGAAGACAGACAGAAAAGTAAGAAATAAAGATATTCTAAATAAACATTAAGCTGACTGAAGAACTTATAACAGGAACGTAAGTCCACAATAGGAGCTAGCTTAAACTAATACCCAGGAAAGGACATGCCAGAGATGAAACATACATGTTAAAAAGAAGCCACACTAAGGGAACTATGTATAGAAGAGAAAAGGAGGGAAGGGAGAGGAAGGGAAGGGAAGAGAAGGGAGGGATGGAAGGGAGGGAAGGGAAGGGAGAGGAGGGGAGGGAGGGAGGGGAGGAGAAGAGAACAGAGGAGGGGAGAAGAGGAGAGGAGAGGAGAGGAGAGGAGAGGAGAGGAGAGGAGAGGAGAGGAGAGAAGAGAAGAGAAGAGAAGA
>NW_026074176.1:0-1689 GCF_014885135.2 Alexandromys fortis
TGGTGCCCTCTTCTGGCCTGCAGGCATACACGTAGAAATTGTATACTAAATAAATAAATAAATATTAAAAAAAAGAAATTATTCATTTCTATCTGAACTTAAATTAGTATTGACCAGAGGCATAACTGAAATTACAGCGACTTTTGCACTGTTAACAAATGACTAACCACAAGACTGGTACATAGTTCAAGTCAGTCAATAGAGTGCTTGCCTTGTACGTGTGAGAATCTGAGTTCAATCCCCAGAACTCACGTCTTAAGAAAATTTAAAAGTCAGCTATAATGGTGTATGCATATACTCCCAGCCCTGGGAAGGTGCAGAAAAACAGATCCTCAGGGCCTGCTGGCCTCCTAGCATGCTTGGTGAGTTCCAGATCAGTGAGAGACCTGTGTCAAAAAATGTATACCATATGCTGGGCAGTGGTAGCACATACCTTTAATCCCAGCACGCACACAAGAAGTAGCAATTGAAGTTTCTCACTGATCTCCACACACACATGCACAGCACATGTGTGTACCTCCCTACACACCAGCACACATAGGAAAAACATACCCATATACCAAATGACCAGTTCACGGTCTGTGGCTCTTGTAGAATATTCAGTTCACAGCACCCACATGGTAATTGCCACCTCAGAGGATCTGATAGCTTCCTCTAGCCTCTGTGTACACTACATTCATGTGGTGCACAGACATACATACATAAAATGTAAAAAATGAATAAATCTTTAAGAATGACCAACACGGAATATTTATGAGTTGTTTATTGAAGTCTATATATATAATCAACATCGCCAAATGCTATAAGACAGTCCTTGTCCACCAGTTTGAACTAATATATTTAGAAAAACTTGGCCAAAAAAATGATGAACCGAGACTTAACCCTTGGCTCTGAACTACCACACAGAAGGTTTAAATTGAGGGCTTAGTGATCATAGTATACAGGTGTCCTCAAAGCACCCAGGAGGTTGAGGCAGGAGGATTGAGAGTTTGAGAGCAGCCTGGGTTTTGCAGCAAGACCCTCTTTTTTTTTTTTTTTTTAAGATTTTATTTATTATGTATACAACATTCTGCCTCGATGTATGCCCGCATGCCAGAGGAGGGCGCCAGATCTCAGTACAGATGGTTGTAAGCCACCATGTGGTTGTTGGGAATTGAACTCAGGACCTCTGGAAGAGCAGCCAGGGCTCTTAACCTCTCTCTGAGCCATCTCTCCAGCCCAGCAAGTCCCTCTTTTGAAGAAAAAAAAAATCACCTGAATTAAGACAACACAGGATAATAGAGTAAATGAAAAGGTGTGTTAAAAAGCCAGGCAGTGGTGGCACATACTTTTAATCCCAGCACTCAGGAGGCAGAGGTAGGCGAATCTCTGTGAGTTCGAGGCCAGCCTGGTTTACAAGAGCTAGTTCCAGGACAGGCTCCAAAGCTATAAAGAAACTCTGTCTTGAAAAACAAAAAACAGGGCTGGAGAGATGGCTCAGTGGTTAAGAGCACTGCCTGCTCTTCCAGAGGTCATGAGTTCAATTCCCAGCAACCACATGGTGGCTCACAACCATCTGTAATGAGATTGGCGCCCTCTTCTGGCGTTCGGGCATGCATGGAGGCAGAATGTTGTATACCTAATAAATAAATAAATCTTAAAAAAAAAAAAGAAAAACAAAAAACAAAAACAACAACAAAAGGTGTGTTA
>NW_026074177.1:0-1689 GCF_014885135.2 Alexandromys fortis
ATATATTTTAGGATGTTTCTACAATAATATTTCCATATAGCTTTTTCAGATGTCTTAGGTATTACTTATTTCACCTCCTATACCCTCCTCTAATTTGCCATACAATCATCCATCATATTTAATATTTACTATTTCTTATTCTTTTTTCACCTCAATCACCTGTAATTGTGTGTAATATGTTTTAATCCTGATTTTGTCATTTCTCAACTCCTGTAAGACTGACTCTACCTTCTCCTTGAGGTGTCTGTAGGTTTATGCAACCATCCCACATATGACTAGTGTTCCAAAGCCTCTCACTTTGTGCATAATGTGTAGTTGTGGGTTTCTCTATCAATTCCCAACTAGTGCAAGAAGCATCTTTTATGAGATTTCAACCAATGCGCTTAGGTAAAGGCATAGTGGCATGCCATTATGATTTATTTTATTTCAATAATCCACAGAGGTAGTAGGTTTTCCCTAGGCTCATGACCCATCTAGAGTCCAATGTTTGGCCACTTTAGTAATGTCCTGTATACCTTCCATCCCACAAAGTGGGCCTTACTTTCATTTTTTTTAAAAAGTGTTGGTTACTCCCATCACATCTTTGCCACTATTTCAGCAGAGTGTCTTACAGGAAGATTTCCGTTGTAGGTAGCTGAATTTGTAGCTAGGCGATATTAAAAACTGCCTTTCACCTTTAGTAGTGTGCAGAGTAAGCTCCAGCACCATGTGCACCAGTCAGGAGTGAGTCTTCTGGTTGCACACCAGGTAAGTTTCTCCATATTCGATGGCATGAGTACTGTTCTCAACAACAGAGATTCCCATCAGGTTCGAACAGTTTTACCAAATCCCGCAACAATTTTGGAGTAACATCCATGGGACCACTTTGCCCAGCAAGTCAAGAAGAGGCAATCCATTCCTGGTACTGTTAAGTTTTAACCTGGTGGCAAAACATGTCTAATTGTGGCTCTATTTCCCATAATATGTGACGTGATTTATGGGCATATAATTATGTGCATATATTTAAGAAGATTTAAGAGTAGTAGATTCTGTAAGGTTTATTTTTCAAAAGATCTTTGTTTATTTTCACTCCCTAGAGCCCCTGTTTGCCCTTCTCATCTATTTCCCCGTCATGTTTCGTCCTCCTACCCTCCTTATCCCTTTATCTCTCCATAACAATGTATTCTGTTATTTCTCTTCCCTGGGTAGTTTCCCGCCATGGTTCCATTTCGCGTATCTAACCCCTGTGGTTATTAGGAGAGTACTTCCCATATCGAAACCTGGAAATGCCCACATGTAAAAACAGACATGTAACAATTGGTTTATTTTCATGATACAGTACCGTATGAGTTGTCTTACTCATAATGATTGGTTTTTAGCTCCATCTATTTACATAAAAATGTTATAATTTCAACATCTTTCACAGTTGAGTATTATTTTATTATGTAAATGAAGCACTCCAATTTAAACTCACATAACTAAAGGTTCTGAACTACAGTCAATATTTAACTAAGAGTATGCAGCAATCGTTTTTCTCAGTATGTTACATCATTCAGAATTATTCTTTCCAGTCAATTGTTTTACCTTTAAATTTCATAATATAACTTTTCACTACAGCTGATAAATATTCCATTGTATAAATGTACCACATTTTCACTCTTCATTAATCAACTGATAAACATTCTAGATTATTTCCAATTTCTGGGTATT
>NW_026074178.1:0-1692 GCF_014885135.2 Alexandromys fortis
GTGTGTGTGTGTGTGTGTGTATGTGTGTGTGTGTTATCTATGTTATATAGAAGCTGGGTTATCTATGAGGAAACAGCTAACCCTGAAATGTCAGTAACGCAGTATAAAGACGATTTCTGTATTTCTCAGGGATGAGGTCTGAGTGACTCTCTACCATGAAGTGGTTCATCAGCTCAGGCCTGCCACCTCCAAAGGGGCATCCACGTCTACTTCACTCAGAAGTTTCCCATTAACTCTGCCCAGAAATGGTATCATTGTTTCTCTTGTTCCATGGGCTGCAGCTGTTTACTTGTGCTTGGGAGGGATGGCTTTTTATAAGTGTAGAGAAACCTGGTCTTGTCTACGTTGTAACTATGAAAGTCTAGAAGAAGCTAAATATTCTGAAATCATTCCATTCCTATATAGCTGGGGCTTTAAACAGATATAAATATAAAATGCAACAGAAGCCATTGGGCACCTTAGGACAAATTTAATATAGAATCTGCAAGTTTTGTACACATATTTAATACACAGTATTGAAGGACAAGGAAGAAATTAATCCTCTTTCTACTGTTTACATAGCATACAATTGTGATGGAAACTTGAATTTCTTGATACTGGTAAGCAGATCCTATCAAATGGTTTTTTAAAAAGGCAACTTGCCGAAGGCGACTAAGGGTGACGGAAGATATACTGAGAGCAAGTAAGGAGGTGTTCTTGTCAGCGTAGATAAGTAGACAAAGGCTACCAATACATTAGGCAGCTCTCCTATGTGGAACACGCTAGCACTGATGGACAAAGGTGACAGCATAAGTCAGCGCAGAAAGAGGGCAACCTGTCATTGGGATCACTGGAAAATCTTATATGATAAAATAGGCTGAGGTAGGAGGATTACCATGAGTTTGCCAGCCTGACCTGAATAGTGAGTTACTGGCCATCCTAAACTATAGAGTGAGGACATGTCTCAAAAAGACAACATTAACAATAAAACCACAGATTATAAATGTTCAAAAATGTCTGAAGTAAAATAATATCAAAACACAAAACTATATAAGACATTTTCAGCAAGACAGGAGAAAGGTTGGGGATAGTAGCAGCAGAGCAAACATGAGATGAACAATGATACATATATATGAAAATATTATAAGGAAACCCAAAAACTTAATAAAAATAGAATAAAAGGTTTTCCCCAGTTACAGTAAAAATAGTATTTTTTTTTTAGTGTTTACTGTGGGTGTATTTTGATATTTCATAGGATTTAAAATGGCGCTCAGAAACACAAGGGTCCATCACTGCCCCATGCTGTAATCACACTGTCTCTTTGATTGCCACTGAGACTCAGGTCAGCTAGGCTTGTGTTTGAAGCAAGATGGAGTGCCAGGGATGTTGCACCGAGACAGACATCTTACAAACAGCACCAGTCCAATGTTAGTGAAGGCTTGGTGAGTCTGTGGCACAGGACGGACTGGGGACTTCCAGAAAAGAGGAAGATCTCCTTGAAAGGAAACCCCTTTAAGGAAGAAGTAGTCAAGGACAATTACCTGGTCCAAAGACAAAGACTGTGTCACAGCAGGAAGGACATGACTTTGAATCTCTCATTCCCAGGGCTTAGATTCTCCTTCTTCTTCTTCTTCTTCTTCTTCTTCTTCTTCTTCTTCTTCTTCTTCTTCTTCTTCTTCTTCTTCTTCTTCTTCTTCTTCTTCTTCTTCTTCT
>NW_026074179.1:0-1690 GCF_014885135.2 Alexandromys fortis
ATGTCTGCAGGCCAGAAGAGGGCACCAGACCTCATTACAGATGGTTGTGAGCCACCATGTGGTTGCTGGGAATTGAACTCAGGGCCTTTGGAAGGGTAGGCAATGCTCTTAACCACTGAGCCATCTCTCCAGCCCCCACTTTTTAAATATAACACAAGTAAGACTGAGAACAACAATTAGTAAATAGGACCTCCTGAAACTGAGAAGCTTCTGTAAAGCAAAGGACATAGTCAACAAGACAGAATGGCAGCCTACAGGATGGGAAAAGATCTTCACCAACCCCACAGCTGACAGAAGACTGATCTCCAAAATACACAAAGAACTCAAGAAACTAGACATCAAAAGAACAAATAATCCAGTAAAAAAAGGGGGGGTATAGACCTAAACAAATAACTCTCAAGAGAGGAATCTCAAATAGCTGAAAGACACTTAAGGAAATGCTCCACACCCTTAGCCATCAGAGAAATACGAATCAAAACAACTCTGAGATTCCATCTTATACCTGTAAGAATGGCCAAGATGAAAAACACTGATGACAACTTATGCTGAAGAGGATGTGGAGTAAGGGGAACACTCTTACATTGCTGGTGGGAATGCAAACTTGCACAACCACTGTGGAAATCAGTATGACAATTTCTCAAAAAATTAGGGATCAGTCTACCTCAAGACCTATGATTGCCACTTTGGGGCATATACCCAAAAGAGAAACACTCACATCACAAGGACATTTGCTCAGCTGTGTTCATAGCAACGTTATTCATAATAGCCAGAACATGGAAACAACCTAGATGCCCCTCAAATGAAGAATGGATAAAGAAAATATGGTACATTTACACAATGGAGTTCTACTCAGTAGTAAAACAAACAAACAAACAATGACCTCTTGACATTTGCAGGCAAATGGGCAGAACTAGAAAAAAACCATCCTGAGTGAGGTAACCCAGACTCAGAAAGACAAATATAGTATGTACTCAGTCATCAGTAGATACCCGACACAAAGCAAAGGATAACCAGCCTACAGTCCACAACCCCAGAGAAGCTAGAACCCTCTTCCAGAAACAGATGCAGAGATCCACAGCTGACCACTCAGCTGACCTCCAGTCGAAGAAAGGATAATATGAACAAAGGAGTCAAGGCCACGATGGAGAAACCCACGGAATCAGCTGACCAGAAGTAGTGGCAGATCACTGACTCCAGACTGACATCTGGGGAGCCTGCATAGGACTGAACTAGGCCCCCTGAATACAAGGTGTGACTTGTTCAGTATATGAAGCCACTGGCAGTGGGACCAAGGCGCAGAGGGGTGGGGGCTTGGTCCTGCCTCAAGGAGATGATGAGACAGACAGACTTAGTTGACCTTCCAGGGGAGGCGCAGACAGGGGTGAGGGGAAGGGGAAGAGTGGGAAGAGAGGA
The DNA here is from genome assembly GCF_014885135.2 of Alexandromys fortis. NCBI lineage: Eukaryota > Metazoa > Chordata > Mammalia > Rodentia > Cricetidae > Alexandromys > Alexandromys fortis. Next base: position 1,414 of record NW_026074179.1, read on the forward strand.
GGGAGGGGGAACTGGGATTGGTATATAAAAATTAATTGATCTTTAATTAATTAATTTTAGAAAGAGTGTGACAAATACTTTCATCTTCTTATGAAAAAAGGAAGATGCCAGTAAGACGCTAAAACTAGCCAAACATGATGGCACATGCCTTTAATCCCAGCCCTCAGGAGGCAGAGGCAGGAGAGCTCTGTGAGTCTGAGGCCAGCCTGAAACACATAGTGAGTTCCAGGATAGCCAGGGCTACATAGAGAGATCCTATCTCAAAAAAAAAAAAAAA
>NW_026074180.1:0-1634 GCF_014885135.2 Alexandromys fortis
GGATGTTCCCTTGCTTTCTTTCTGGCCGGTGGGTTTCCAGAAAAGCAGTTAAAGTATCAAAGTATCAAAGGTTGCTAGGCAGACTCCCTATATAAGCAGCTACAGCTCAGAGCTCGGGACCCCTCGCTTCCTGCTCTCCCTATAACCAAGAGGCTCCAATAAAGCGTGATTTGGGAAGAATCCTCGTCTGGTGGCTGTTCTTTCCTGCTGGTCAGGGAGTTCGCCACAGTTTCCAAGTTACCTCAGGAACAGGAAAGGGGGGCTACGGGACAGGCAGTGTGCAGGTGTGGGTGAAGCCAAGAAGCCGCCCCACACATGGGCGTGAGCGCCCCTCACACCCCCACATCCTCCCCACTCTGGTCCTCAATCTATGCCAACACTACAGGCGCCTCCCAAAGAGCATCCACTAGGCACACGCTCTTTTCTCCTGCGGCCCAAATGGGCTGCTTTCCTTGTGATCCGGCTACATCATGAGCCACACGTGGAGACCTTGCTGGAATAAACTAAGAGTTTGAATAAGACAGCTTACTTCCTATAACAGGATTGCTGCCGAACAACAACAAACAAAAGAACCCTTCTGAGCTCACCAGGTCTGGAACTCCTTTCTGCTCCACTCGAATTTATGATCTGCATCCCTCAGGGACACTGTGGGAAACAGGGGGTTGAATTCAGCATTTGGTGTGGTGATGACAACCATGGACGGCGACAGGTATCCAAAGACCACTTCGGGAAACTTGGCCAGGTCATCTGAATTCAAATGCTCTATTCTAAAATGGTTGACAAGAAAGACAGAGTTAAATGCGGCTTCACTGGGTGTATTCTCCTAATTGGCCTGGCAAAAATAACTCCTACCTGGATGTTGTTGATTTATCCCTTCTCTGATGATGCAGCAGCCCACAACCCAGGATCAACTGTTCTCACGTTTGAACCCTTCCCACTCCCAGCTTTGCCCAGGGTGACCCATCAGCTAAGATCCACCCTCCGCTGCCCTCTGTAGAACTCATGTCAACACTCCTTTTCACAAAGCATCTGAACTTGCATGTTCCTTGATTTCCCAGGAACACATCATTGCCTCTGTGATTTCTTTTCAAAAACGGCAGGACACTGCCAGACAGCTCGGCAATTGTGAGCACTTGCTCCTCTCACAGGGGATCCAGTGTGGTTTCCAGCACCCATGTCAGGTGACTCACAACCACCTGGAACTACAGCTCCAGGGGATCCGATGCCCTCTGCTGGCCCCCAGGGGCACCTGAACTCACATGTGGATGTGCGTGTGCAAGAATGAGGACCTAAGTTCAGATCCCCTGTACTCAGAAAAAAAATCTGGCATGGGAACATACATCTGTAACTCCCAAGGCTGGGGAGGCAAAGATCAGAAAATCTTGGGCTTGTTGGCCAGCCAGTGTAGACAATCAGCAAGATCCATGTTGAAATATGAGCGGCGGGGCTGCGTCCCCAACACCCAGGCCGCTTGGCTAGCTCATGCACGAAATAACAACACACAAACTGTATTCATTTAAGAACTGCTTGGCCCATGAACTCTAACCCTTACAGGCTAATTCTCGCACCTGGACTAGCCCATTTCTAATGATGTGTGTAAGCACCCCAAGGTGCGCTTACCGGGAAGATTCTAG
>NW_026074181.1:0-1691 GCF_014885135.2 Alexandromys fortis
CCCCCCCCCCCCCCAGCTGGCCTGTAACTCACAGATCCACCTGCCTCCACCTCCCAAGTGCTGGGATTAAAGGTGTGTGCTACCTTGCTCAGTCTAATTTAAAAAAAAAAAAAAGGTCTCGTGTGTCCATCTCAGACCTGCCTTGTAATTGATCAAAAACTGCAAAGAAATGAATGATAACTGTTCTTCAGAGAGTGGTTATTAAACCTGAGAGAAGGGAACAAGGCTTCTTGACTATAAACAAAAATAATAGTTTTTTTTCTTGGTTGGTTTGTTTTATTATCAATTGTGTTTGGCCAGGTTTTTCTTTTGGGAGAACAGGGGAGCCAAAGAATGCAGGGTCTTGTATACGGCTCAGGCTAGCCCTGAATGCAGTGATCCTCTTTCATGCTAAGATCATGTGTGCTACTATGAGATAAGGACACCACTGGTTACCGTGTAATCTTCTGAATCTTAAATATTCCATAATTCATTATTATACAACTGTTGGGATTTAATTTGGGTTTCTTTGTTTAAATGAGGCCTGGCAGCACATGCTTATAGTCACAGTACCTGGGAAACCCTTAGTCATGAGGATCTAGAATTTAAGGTCAGCTAGGCACAAAAAGAATGTCAAGCAGGGGCTGGAGAGATGGCTCAGAGGTTAAGAGCACTGGCTGCTTTTCCAGAGGTCCTGAGTTCAATTCCCAGCAACCACATGGTGGCTCACAACCATCTGTATTGAGATCTGGTGCCCTGCTTTGGCGTGCGGGCATACATCGAGGCAGAATGTTGTATACATAATAAATAAATAAATCTTTAAAAAAGAAAAAAAGAATGTCAAGCAGAGGCAGGAACATCTCTTGAGTTTGAGGCCAGCCTGGTCTACAAGACTGAGTTCCAGGACAGCGAGGGCTATACTGAGAAATCCTGTCTCAAACAACAATAAAAAACAAAACAATTAATTCCAGGAAATCATGGGCTAATAAGGAATCTGTCTCAAGAAGAAAATTCACTACATTAAAGTTAAATGGCAATTTTCTTTCTTTAAAGAAAAAGAATTACTTGGGATTGAGATCTCTCAGCAATTGAAAGTATTTGTTGCTCTTGCGGAGGACCTTGGTTTGGTTCCCAGAACCCACATAGCAGCTCACAACTGTAACTCCAGTTACAAGGAATTCAACACCTTTCTCTGATCTCCTTGGGTACTAGGTATTTACATGGTACATATATATAACATACATGCAAGCAAAACATTCATAAAATTAATCTAAAAGCAGAAGACTTATTTTATGTGTGTCCTGAGTGTAGGCATGTACACCACATGCCTGCAGGCAACTGAGAAGGCCAGAAAAGGGTGTCAGATCTGCTGCAGGATATTTGATGACACTATAAACCCCAAGATTGTGGATAGTTGCAATGTCACACACCTTTAATCCAAGAGCTTTCTGCTTGAATATTGTACACAGAATTAAATAAAGTCAGCCAGAGATCAAGAGGCAAAACAACCAACCAGCTGACAGGAAGTGAATACAAGATTATTAAGAAAAAAAAAAAACAGAGAGTAAGAGGGAGTCAGGAGGATGGATAGAAAAAGATGGGAGGGGGGCTGGAGAGATGGCTCAGAGGTTAAGAGCATTGCCTGCTCTTCCAAAGGTCCTGAGTTCAATTCCCAGCAACCACATGGTGGCTCACAACCATCTGCAATGGGG
>NW_026074182.1:0-1635 GCF_014885135.2 Alexandromys fortis
ATGTGTTTCTCAAATGATTTTCCTTAGTGCTGTACATGAAGTCAGAGGATGAAGTGGAATAACATTATCCACACAATAATCTTCCTTTCTCTTGCTGGACCTGGAATTGTGGGGAATATCTTAATGTTTGTGAGACTTGTATACACTTTCACCTTGGGGACTGAGAAAAAGCCTGTGGACACTATTCTCATCCACTTGGCATTTTCTAATATGATCATTATTTGTAAAACAGGGATCAGAGAAATAGCCACAGTGTTTTATTTCAAAAACTTCCTCGGAGATATTGGCTGTAAAGTTGTGGTTTATCTGGCAAGGATGGCACGGGGCTTATCCATCTGTACCACCTGTCTCCTCAGTGTGGTCCAGGCTGTCACCATCAGTCCCAGGACCACCCTTTGGACAAAGCTAAAACCACAGACCTCACGGCAAGTTCTTCAATTTCTCCTTCTCTTCTGGATGATTAATGTTCTCATAAGCTCCAACTTACTCTGCTATGTCAAATCAGGAAACAGCTTGAACAGTTCTGTACCTGGAGCATACATTGGCCATTGCTATATGCTGCCATCAAGACATACAATTAAGTGGCTTTTCCTCTCCCTCATGGCGCTTCGAGATGTCATCTTTCAGAGTGTGATGGGCTGGAGCAGCGGGTCCATGGCTCTCCGTCTGTATGAGCATCACAAGCGCGTCCTCTACCTTCACAGCTCCAGGTGTGCGCACAATTCCCCTCCAGAAATCCGAGCTACCTGGAGCGTGCTCATTCTAATGACCTGCTTCCTTTTCTTCTACTGGGTAGATTTCATTCTCTCCTTATACACTGGTTTTACAGTGACACACGATTCTCTTTTACTAAATATTAAGACATTTTTAGAACTTGGTTATGCTGGTTTTAGCCCCTATGTTCTGATTAGCAGATACATCCATGCTCGTAATGCCCTGCACACTCACTGAGAAGCGTAGAAATTACATTCTACACATATTCATATGAGCTAAAGGTATGTACATTGTAAGCTGCTTTGCCATGATGAATCTTAGAAATGCTGACATAATGTTTTCTCTATAGCATAGGCTGACCTGGCAGTCAGTATATGGCACAGGCTCACCTTGAGATGCCTCGGAACCCCAAATGCTTGTATTGCAGGCATTCGCCACCAAACTGCCATTTGCCTAAATGTTCTAATGTATCACATTATATTAAATTTTATAACAATGTTTTTTCTTTCCTTAAAAAGTCTAGCATTGCATAATCTTAAGACTAGTCCAGGGTTTCTAGACAAGTAGAAAACAGATTCTTACCATCTCCCTATTCCTCCATCCCTGTCATATGATGGCTTGCTTCTCATTGGCCCTGGAGGAAATGCTGGAGGTAAGGCTGCTGCCAGAAATTAGTATCTCACTTTTGTCCTAACCAGAGAAGGAAAATAAAATAGGTTAAGTGGAGGTGAGGAGAAGGTCCTTATCTGAGGTGAGCTCGTCCTGCAGAGTGAAGACCACAGTGTGACAATCAAGGTCACAGCTGCACAGCAGATCTGCTTTCCAATTGTTTGACACGGCTAGGTTCCAGAATGCCTCCCACTACAGTGTCAACACTGCTGGATAATTATAGCTGGGTTGAAACTTAGTGCACCACTGCAA
>NW_026074183.1:0-1687 GCF_014885135.2 Alexandromys fortis
TTCGGAAGAGGTCTCTGTTGATTGATCGTTCGGAAGAGGTCTCTGTTGATTGATCGTTCGGAAGAGGTCTCTGTTGATTGATCATTCGGAAGAGGTCTCTGTGCAGTTTTGGTGGTGAGACTGTTTCTATCATTTGGTGATTGGAAAATTCTAGGTTGTACATTTTCTAAAGAAGGAAAAAAACATGGGATCCTTCCTTCCTTGCCCCACAGAGTCAGAAAACAGGCACGCAGACTTGCTTTGACTAATCTGTTTTGTCTCTGAGTTTTAAGATACACAGTCAGTGGTTCCCACTGTGCTATTGAGGGAGTTTCAGAAGACCCAATGAATGCAAGTCCGTTATTGTCGCCCACAGGGGACTGTGCTTCCTAGGCTCTGTTTGTCACTTTAATAGAATTATTTTCCCGGTCCTCCAAGCCTTTGAGGCCTAGACTGTAGCCCCCTGTTGATTCTGAGGCCATAGGGCATTTCTTCCTTTTTACTTATACTCAAGAATTTCAGGTGCAACAAATACTGATTTTAATCATCTCCACAGAATCAATTCTTTACTATAAAAACTCTGTGAAGTAAGTAGGGGACAAAGGGACAGTTACATGCCTTTATGAAATAGTTGTTTTCCTTATATCATTTAAGAACTTTTAAAGGTTGTTCACTGTATATGAATTTTCATTCACTGAAGTTTGGAAAGAGAGAAAGCCTGGCTCCTTAGTTGGTCCCCAGAGTCCCTAACATTAGGTGCCAGTGCAGGCACATAATGTTTTACTTGATCGGCATTTTGTCATGTTTATCTAAAACCTTTAGGAACGCATAGTCTTGCTTCCTTTCCTTACGTTTTGGAATTTCTGTCTTTCATCATAGACTATGATGCCCAGGGCCAATGTGATATTTCTTTGATTCTTCCTGTACACAACAACACCATTTGTCTGACAATAAACAAGCGCTCAGTGCAGCTCGATTGCATACACGAGCAAGGTGTTGGACGAATCTAAACAAAGGGATTTGTGGAACAAAGTGGGGTAGCATCTAGAAGGGCAGATTGTCTTTGCCTCTGTGGACAGGTTGATTCCAAAGAGCAATGTCCTTGACAAGACCTTACCCAGGAAAGAAGTGGGGGTGGCTGAAACTGGGGAACATATACAGACAAAAGCAGCGTGGTGTCCGAAGGACCTGGGAAGCCTGTGAGATGATACTTTATGTGTAAAAGAAAGTGGCTGACTTTGTTGTAAATAAAGCAGTATGATTTTAGAGAGGGATGCAGATGCCACATATGAAGAACTTTTTACACTAAGCTAAGTTATATGGTACTTGAGGGGGAAAATGCTTGAACAGTAGGTATATAAGAGCATTATATACAATTTGTAGAATCCCTGCCACTGTAGTTTGGGACCTTAAGCAATGCTCTGTCCTGCTTTTGTACATTGTCATAGCACCTTTATGGTTATCAAAACATTGTTTGACCTGGAAAAAGTGCAGGGGGTATTACAGAGTGCATCAGATATCCTTCTTATGTACAACACACATATGCACACAAATACTAAGGAGTATTACAGAGTACAATCTGAAATCCCCTTTGTATACATACATACACACACACACACACACTTGCACACAAAAAACAGGGAGTATTACAGGGTGGAATCTAATATCCTCCTTATGTATACACACACATGCACACAAATGCCCAATT
>NW_026074184.1:0-1689 GCF_014885135.2 Alexandromys fortis
GCTCCCAATTTACTCAGGAGATCTTGTCTTTTTTTACTTCTTTTTTTTTCTACTTCCCATGTAGATTAGATCCATGTAAGTCTCTCTCTTACTGTCTTAGTGTCCCCATTGTTGTCTAAGTTCTCTAGGATTGTGGTTTGTAGGCTGGCTTTCTTTGCTTTATGTTTAAAAACCACCTATGAGTGAGTACATGTGATAATTGTCTTTCTGGGTCTGGGCTACCTCACTCAAAATAATGTTTTCTAGCTCCATCCATTTTCCTGCAAAATTCAAGCTGTAATTTTTTTTTTTTTTGCTGTGTAGTACTCCATTGGGTAAATGTACCACATTTTCCTTATCCATTCTTCAATTGAGGGGCATTTAGGTTGTTTCCAGGTTCTGGCTATGACAAAGCTGCTACAAACATAGTTGTACACATGTCCTTGTGGTACGATTGAGCATCCTTTGGATATATACCCAAAAGTGGTTTTATTGGATCTTGAGAAAGGTTGTTTCCTAATTTTCTGAGAAATTGCCACACTGACATCCAAAGGTGTTGTACCAGCTTGCATTCCCACCAGCGATGCAAAAATGTTCCCTTTTCCCCACAACCCCTCCAGTATAAGTTGTCATCAGTGGTTTTGATCTTGGCCATTCTCACAGGTGTAAGATGGAATTTCTCTGATGACTAAGGATGTTGAACATTTCCTTAAGTATCTTTCAGCCATTTTAGATTCCTCTGTTGAGAGTTCTCTGTTTAGGTCTACAATCCATTTTTTTAATTGGATTATGTGATCTTTTGGTGTCTAATTTCTTGAGTTCTTTGTATATTTTGGAGATCAGACCTCTGTATGATGTGGGGTTAGTGAAAATCTTTTCCCATTCTGTAGGCTGTCGTTCTGTCTTGTTGACCATATCCTTTGCTTTACAGAAGCTTTTCAGTTTCAGGAGGTCCTATTTATTAATTGTTTCTCTCAGTGTCTGTTCTGCTGGGGTTATATTTAGGAAGTGGTTCCCTGTGCCAATGCATTGGTGTACTTCCCACTTTCTCTTCTATAAGGTTCAGAATGGCTGGCTTTATGTTGAGGTCTTTGATCCATTTGGACTTGAGTTTTGTGCATGGTAATAGATATGGGTCTATTTTCATTCTTCTACATGTTGATATCCAGGTATGCCAGCACCACTTGTTAAATATGCTTTCTTTTTTTCCATTTGATTTTTTTTGCTTCTTTATCAAAGATCAGGTGTTTGAAGATGCGTGGATTGATATCCAGATCTTCCATTCGGTTCCATTGGTCCTCCTATCTGTTCTTATGCCAATACCAGGCTGTTTTCAGTACTGTAGCTCTGAGGTAGCATTTGAAGTCAGGGATTGTGATGGCTCTAGAAGTTCTTTTATTATACAGGATTGTTTTGGCTATCCTGGGTTTTTTGCTTTTCCATATGAAATTGAGTACCATTCTTTTGAGTTCTCTGAAGAATTTTGTTGGGATTTTGATGGGCATTGCGTTGAATCTGTGAATTATTCTTTTTATATTACTTTACTCTCTTTAAAGACTTCACTTTATGGGGCTGGAGAGATGGCTCAGAGGTTAAGAGCATTGCCTGCTCTTCCAAAGGTCCTGAATTCAATTCCCAGCAACCACATGGTGGCTCACAACCATCTATAATGAGGTCTGGTGCCCTCTTCTGGCCTTCAGGCATACATAT
>NW_026074185.1:0-1688 GCF_014885135.2 Alexandromys fortis
GTATATATATATATGTATGTATCTTAAGGGAGCTGGGAAGATGGCTCAGCAGTTGTGAGTACTTGTTACTCTTGTGGAAGACCAGGGGTCACCAGGTTCAGTCCCCAACACATACATGGTAACTCACAACCATCTGTAACTCCAACCTCAGGGGATCTACCTTAAGACAAGGCACGGTCTTAAGACTATGCTGGTTTCTCAGAATGGCTCTTCCCTTGACTGCAGCCACATTGTCACCAGAGTTCTCAGATGTCCCTTCCTGAGTCTCTGGGGGCTGGAAAGGAGAATACCTAGGCTAGGAAGATGGGGAGAAGACTGCCCCCTCAGCAAAGTGCAGTATTGCCTTTGGAGTTTGGGGGTCAGGGCCTGTGAAAGGCCCTGCCCTCTGGTCACCGGGAACCCACAGTCAAGATGAGAGACCTTGATTGTCTCGCTACTCCCAGGACACCAAGACTTTGATGGCACCAAAACCTGGTGAGCAGGAAGTAGCAGGGCCCTGAGTCCCTGTTAAGAAACAGAGACTGGAGATAGGAGATAAGCCTATCTTAAGGCTTATCTGTAAGTAGGGATGGGGACCTGAGGGACGCCTTTGGGGGCTCTTCCTCCGGAAGTGGAAGGAGACCCAGGTACTGTAAGCCCCTCCCACGAAGAGAGAAGTGTGGCAGGGGGGACAGTAGGATATGGGGTATTATGTTCCGCACTTGGGTGTACTGTCCAGTACATTTCCCGAGGAATTCAAGAGACCTCCGCTCAGAGTGGAGTTCAGAAAGGGAAGGTCCCACCCAGGTGGTGCCGTCTGACCCTGAAGAGCGAGGTTTCAGCCTGGTGGGTGTGTAGAATGTTGTACGGAGCCCACAGCAGGCCCCAAACAGCAGAATTATAAGGAAGACCCTGGCCTAGCTTGTTAAAAAAAAAAACAACACAACTTGATAGAAACGTAAACTAATATACATTTAGGAGTACGATGTAGCGGCTTTTCAAGACACTAAAAATAAAGCTACCATTGGGACCAGTTATCCCGCTTCCAGGAACCTATCCAAAGGAAAGGAAGCCATCGTACGAAGGGGACATGATGTGCCCATGTTTGCTGCAGCTCTTCACATGGCTTGGCATGTATCCGCTGCATGAATGGATAAAGGAAGTGTGTTACACATGAACATGGAATAGTATTCAGTCATTAAAAACTCTCAAAGTGAACCAGAGGACATTATGTTATGTGATAGAACTCAGACACAGAAAGACACACATCAAATGTTCTCTTTGATATGTGTAAGAGAGGAAAAAGTTAATCTGGGCCTGGGGAGACAGCTCAGTGAGTAAGAGTGATTTCTATACAGGTATAAGGACCTGGGTCCAAATCCACAAAATCTATGTAAGAAACGGCGTAGCATGCACCTGTAACCCGGAGCTGTGTATGTGTGTGTGCACAGGGTGGAGACTGGAGAGCCTCTGGGGTTTGCTGATTGACAGCCTCTCTTCAGGTTCAGTGAGAGACCCTGCCTCAAGGGATTAATGCGAAGAGAGATCAAGACACCATGCAGGGCTGGAGAGATGGCTCAGTGGTTAAGAGCATTGCCTGCTCTTCCAAAGATCCTGAGTTCAATTCCCAGCAACCACATGGTGGCTCACAACCATCTATAATGAGGTCTGGTGCCCTCTTCTGGCCTGCAGACATACACACAGACAGA
>NW_026074186.1:0-1611 GCF_014885135.2 Alexandromys fortis
TGCTTGAAGTTCTAGCAATAGCAATAAGACAACATAAGGGGATCAAGGGGATTCGAATTGGAGAGGAAGAAGTTAAACTTTCATTATTTGCAGATGATATGATAGTGTACATAAGCGACCCCAAAAACTCTACCAAAGAACTCCTAAAGCTGATAAACACCTTTAGTAATGTGGCAGGATACAAGATCAACTCCAAAACATCAGTTGCCCTCCTATACAATAAGTAAGCAGAATGGGAAATCAAAGAAGCATCACCTTTCACAATAGCCACAAATAGCGTGAAATATCTTGGGGTAACTCTGACCAAGGAAGTGAAAGATCTATTTGACAAGAACTTTAAGTCTTTAAGTCTTTGAAGAAGGAAATTGAAGAGGACACCAGAAAATGGAAGGATCTCCCTTGCTTTTGGACTGGGAGGATCAACATAGTAAAAATGGCAATTCTACCAAAGCAATCTATAGATTCAATACAATCCCCATCAAAATTTTTCACAGAGTTGGAGAAGACAATAATCAACTTTATATGGAAAAACAAAAAACCCAGGATAGCCAAAACAATCTTATACAATAAAGGAACTTCTGGCGGGCATTACCATCCCTGACTTCAAACTCTATCACAGAGCTACAGTATTGAAAACAGCTTAGTATTGGCATAAAAACAGAGAAGTAGACCAATGGAATCGAATAATAAGACCCTGACTTTAACCCACAAACCTATGAACACCTCATTTTCGATAAAGGAGCTAAAAGTAAACAATGGAAAAAAAAGAGAGCATCTTCAGAAAATTGTGCTGGCAAAACTGGATGACAATCTGTAGAAGAATGAAAATAGATCCATATCTATCACCATGTACAAAACTCAAGTCCAAATGGATTAAAGACCTCAATATCAGTCAGAACACACTGAACCTGATAGAAGAGAAAGTGGGATGTACCCTATAGCACATGGGCACAGGAGACCACTTCCTATTTATAATGCCAACAGCCCAACACTAAGGGCATCATTTAATAAATGGGACCTACTGAAACTGAGAAGCTTCTGCAAAGCAAAGGACACTGTCACTAAGACAAAAAGGCAACCCACTGACTGGAAGATCTTCACCAACCCCGCAACTGACACAGGTCTGGTCTCCAAAATATATAAAGAACTCAAGAAACCAGAGCGTAAAAGGATAATCAACCCAATTATAAAATGGGGAACTGAGCTGAACAGAGAATTCTCAACAGAAGAAGTTCAAATGGCCAAAAGACACTTCAGATCATGCTCAACTTCCTTAGCAATCAGGGAAATGCAAATCAAGACAACTTTAAGATATCATCTTACACCTGTCAGAATGGCTAAAATCAAAAACACCAATGATAACCTTTGCTGGGGAGGATGTGGAGTAAAGGGTACACTCATCCATTGCTGGTGGGAATTTCAAACTTGTGCAACCACTTTGGAAAGCAGTGTGGTGGTTTCTCAGGAAATTTGGGATCAACCTACCCTAGGACCCAGCAATACCACTCTTGGTAATATACCCAAGAGATGCTCTATCATTCCACAAAACTATTTGTTCAACTATGTTCATAGCAGTATTATTTGTAATAGACAGAACCTGGAAACAACCTA
>NW_026074187.1:0-1660 GCF_014885135.2 Alexandromys fortis
TCTGTCTGGAGCGGGAGAATCATGGCGACTCCTCTACTAAGCTTCTTTTTCCCAGCATTCTCTTCTGTCTACTCCGCCTACCTAATTTTCTGTCCTATGAGGGCCGAGGCAGTTTCTTTATTATTAACCAATGAAAGCAACAGATAAGATACAAGACCCACCTCCATCAACTACTGAATAAAAACAATTGTAAAGGGAGTTGGGTGTGGTGGTGTGCACCTCTAGGTAGCATGAGTAGTAAGAACCCAGAGATAGATATTGGGGTTCAACTTGAAGACCAGAAAAGCAAAGCAGCCAGCCATTGGCTCCTACCTCTACCTCAGTCAAAAAAATGGTGATTCTGCCTCCAGGAATCCTCAGAATTGGAGGACCCTGATCTACAGTACCAAGTTCCAGGCCAGCCAGGGCTAGCCAGTGAGACCCGGCTACTGGGAAGAGGCGTAGATGGGCTTGTGCGCAAGCGTGAGGACTTGGGTTCGGATGCCCAGAGCTTGGGTGAAAGTAGACGCTGGCATCACAGACCTCTGTGACCACACTCGGCATCACATCAGCGCCCAGAGGCAGACGCAGTGAACCCCTGGAGTGAGCTGGATAGTTGATTGGCGAAACAGCAGGCTCCACTTTAGTGAGACACTCTGCCTTGATCTGTAACAGAGAGAGCAGTCAAGGAAGATAATCAGTGTCAGCCTCAGGCCTCCAAACACATGGACACAGTGCACATACACACATGTGCACACATGAAAGCATGCACACATACACACACCACACAAACATAGGCAAAAATGTTTTGAAGGAAAAAATTGCTTAATAAAACATGTGCAAAGTATCCTTCAGACAGCTGTGTAGAACACTCTGTAGCCAACGGCAAGACACAAGAACTGACTGTGACATCTCTTCCTCAGGCACTAAAAGAAGAGATCAAGGGGATGCACGGCCTTCGGATATTTACCTCTGTCCCCAAGTGCTGACGATGCCCCAGTCACGCGACTGCTGATGCTTGAAACCTTGAGTGCACTTCGCCACAGCAATCTTCCAGAAGAATCCCTGCCAAAAAAAATGTATCTATTTTTGTTCATAGACATTTATGTATTATAATTATAGGAGGTATGTTATCTATTTAGAAGTTAATTAAAGACCACAGATACCTATTGCTCACAACAGGCATGAGTCATGCTTCAGGCCCCTTCCAGAAGCTGCGTCTTCCTTTTGCAATGGTTCGTCTCTGGAGTTCATCCTGCTGCTGGACACGGAGTCTCACTGTGTAGCCCTGGCTGGCCTGGAACTATTAACAGAGTTCTAGTGGTCGTTGTCACCAATGTCTCTGGACCCACGATGGTGAGCAGGGGTGCAGCAGGGTGATTGGCACCCAGCCCCAGGACCTGCCTCACTCTTGTTTTCCAGAAGCTGCTCCCCAGTGTCCTTTCACATTCAGTGGCCAACTCTGTGCCTTTGCTCTGAATTCTGACTGGTTCATCAAAGTATGGTCAGGCCTGCTGCAAGCATGGGGGATCTCTGCAGCATTTGTCAGCCCCTTCCGTGTGGCTTCTGCCTGCCTTCCCACCCAGCCCCCACATCCCTTCTGAATAGCCAGCTTTCCTTCCTTCCTTCCTTCCTTCCTTCCTTCCTTCCTTCCTTCCTTCCTTCCTTCCTTCCTTCCTTC
>NW_026074188.1:0-1713 GCF_014885135.2 Alexandromys fortis
GAGAGAGAGAGAGAGAGAGAGAGAGAGAGAGAGAGAGAGAGAGAGAGAGAGAGAGAGAGAGAGAGACCCCTCCAGGATTCTTCCAGAATACCTGGTTCTTCCTCACCCTTATATATTTCTCTCAGGAAAAGACATTATCTCAACTGAGTTTAGAAGGAAGGGAAGCAGGATTTGAACCCTTTCCAGGTGTGGACTCTTAAGACAAAGCCTGTTATAGACCTAATGAAGATCCTGATTTGACAGGTAGCAGGATGTGCGTGGGTGAGCGAATGAGGCTGTGGTAGGTAGTCACTACAAAGGCCTGGAAACTTTGCCATGGGTTTGACCCCTCTCTTGGGGCACTGGAGAGCCATTAAAGGAGGCCAAGCTAGTCAGGACCAAGAAGTCAGGAGTAGAATGTTACAATTCGAAGTACTCATGCCCATGGGTCCACACAAGGACACCAGAGGTACTAATTCCTCCCTCAGAAGGATCAAAGCCCAGGAAAGAGAAGCTGTCTCATGGTCCCCACAAGAACACTTGAGACACGCAGGAGCCCCATCAACAAAATTTCTGGAGTAATCAGGAAAAACGTGGAAAGACTGAAAATCCTCATCTTTACAATATTTCTAAACTATCTTTCATCATACCCCTATCAATATTTCATCAGAGTAGCATCGTGATAGTGTTTTAAACCTCTGAGGGATACTCTGTGTCTCGTAAGTCTGCTGATTGAGCCAAGCATATCAAAATCATAATAGGGAAAAATTATAACATACATTGCTTTACTTACAATCTTATTTTTTTAATGAGAAGATTTTCAAAGCTCTTCACAGGCATCTAACGAGAAACCATGATTTACTCTGAAACCCTTCATGATATAATCATGTTTGTCTCTCCATGTTCCTGAGATTGTCCCCCAGCAAAGATTTCTTTCTATGTTTAACAGTTCTCTTGTTTAAATTGTTTATTTTCCATATTGTAATTATTTTACTATCCCCTCACAGACCCACAGCAGTAACTGACCATGTTTGCTCAATGTTGAGTAAATGTTCACGTTCCCAGCTAGAAGATGCCTCTGCCCTCTCAAAAGCTGGTTGGTTTCCATCACGCCAATGCATACAGGATTTAGAAGGCAAGGGAAGTGTCCTGAGGAGGTAGACCTTGTATCTGAATCTTTCCCTCCCAGCTCCCATCCAAGGCTCTTCCTAAAACCATGAAATTCAATGGGAAGAGGTCTCGTGGGTAAGGAGTAGATAGTTGTCTTAAGTCAGGATGGAATTTAAACGTTTAGGGAGTGGCTTGTATGTCATGGCACAGAGAGAGAGAGAGAGAGAGAGAGAGAGAGAGAGAGAGAGAGAGAGAGAGAGAGAGAGCAGTGTTCATCAATTCCACGTTGTGTTCCTGGATTCAAAACTGGGTTGTCAGGCTTTGAGGCAAGTGACATCATCTCATTGGTCCTTTAGTTGCAATTTTTAGGATGACTTGAGGAAGTCAGTACTTGATGGGCAGGGATCTTGATTGGAGGGAGAGCAGAGGCACACTACCTCTCCAACTCCTTCTGTTGTCAGCCAGCCAGACAAGTTCTTTATGCTTCTCCAGGTATGACGATGGCGGGTTGGCAGGCGAGGTTACTAATCTTGGGAGGCCAGGGCCAGGGCTATGCTATTCCGGTTTTTTTTGTGTTTTTTTTTTTTTTTTTTTTTTTTTTTGGTTTTCGAGACAAGGTTTCTC
>NW_026074189.1:0-1642 GCF_014885135.2 Alexandromys fortis
TTATTAGATCCTCATAACTTTTATAAGACTTATATCCTTAGATGTTTATAACTTAAATTATGTTTAGACTTCTATAATTTATATAAACTTTAAATTTTTTATCCAGCCGATTATCATTAGACACGCATAAGTGGTTGATTATTGAGAGTAGTCTTTGGAGGGCAAGCTATGTTAACTAGAAGAATAGTGAAAACCTTCTGAGATGAGGTGGTGCGTGCTCTGGAGCTCTGTTCAGTCTGCCCTGATCCTGACTCATGCTGTCTGCAGCCGCACCTCAGCCATGGCTTGTGAAGATACTGGAAAAAATGCTTGTGGAACTTGAGGAGGTGATTTGCCAAATTCGAATCATGCTCACCCGCCTCAATGTGAAGTTGTGGGAGTTGTGTACTGTGTTTTAAGAAAAGGTGAAGTATCTGAAACCCAAAGAACTGGTGCACATGCTCACCAGACAATGAGAATCACTACAGGAAAAACACCATGTAGTGAAGGTTCTAAGACGTGGGTGGTTTCCAAGTGAGAATCCACAAGCCACCCATTGACTTACACAGTCCTTCTGAGATTGCTAAACAGGGTTACTTCCATCAGTATCGAGACAGGCGTTGAAGTCACTATTGCAGATGCCTAAGTCAACTATTTTAATAAATCGACTTAATCAGTTATTAAAAACAAAGATTGTAAAAGTTATGCTGAAACCTGCTTTATGTGAAGTAAACAGGGTCTGCCTTTTCCAGCAGCAGACCGTATAGCTCTAGAAAAGTGTCAGAGCTACAGTTAGCTGTCAGTACCATCAGAGAGAAGGATAAATTATAGCAGCCAGTGTAATCCACACGGCCTGTGTAGTCATTAAAACGACAGACTCGCCAGCTGTCTGGACGATTGCCCTAGGCTCCTGTTGTGGTCTTGATGGTTTTGTTGGGGCCAGAGGTTGTAGGTCTTCAGCTGTCCCGTGGACGGCATTGCATCTTCAGCTGCCGACAGGACAGCACAGGGTCTGAGAGAGAGATTTTCTGTGGAGGAAGAACTTGGGAAAACTGACCTCACTTTGACAAGGCAGTGTAGGGCAGTCAACCCAACAGTGTCCACAGCTGGGGCAGGTCCTGGTGCAGGCACCTCATGGGGCAGCTTTGTCCAGTGGTTAATGTTACCAGAATTCAGTTCTGTGCCCCATCATCTTTGGAGACCTTAGCATTACTACTAGGAGTCTGTATTTCTCTCAATCACGGACTTTTTTTATTAATCATTTCAAATGCCATATTCAGCAGATGCCTGAAAAGTCTTGAGGGCTGTCTGCTAAGTATACTTGACTTGAAATAAACTGTTTTTAGTTACTGCTTTAGGTTTAACATTGAACACATACAGGAGTCTAAATAAAGCTTGTCCCTGTAATGAGTTACATTTGTATTTAGCGCGACTATGAGTATGGTTTTGAATGTAATAACAAATTTGATTATTTATAAGGTGACTATTAATTTGCATGTCTTAATTATCTTTAGTAGTTTACAAGTTTGTAGCTTTTTTTATTTTTTATTTATTTATTTTTTTTTAATATTTGTTTATTTATTATGCATACAATATTTGTTCACATGTATTCCTGCAGGCCAGAAGAGGGCACCAGACCTCATTACAGATGGTTGTGAGCCAC